>NC_133901.1:56438709-56738709 GCF_964199755.1 Larus michahellis | reverse complement strand
TCTGTGACACAGATTTCAGAATAAAGTTATGTCTAGCATATAACTGTCTTGCTTATTTATAACTAAAGCAGAAAGGTTGGGCTAAAGTTTTCTCTCTTTGTGGGGAATGTCCTTTTAAAACAAAACGCAGGACAAAACATGTCAAAGAAGCAAGTTCAGTTGTATCTAGTTGGCAAAAAATTATTGGCATCAGTAAATGTATTGCATAAATGAGGGACTATGCAGTCTGGCCCCATGTTTCCATTCCAATACCAAATTAGAATGTTTGGAAAAAAATTGAGTTTGTTTTTTAAGCCAGAATTGCCACCAGCTGTCCTAGTTCTTCTTCATTTTTTCCACACTTCCCTCGTCTTGTTCTTATGTTGTTTATTTTTCAAACAGTGACCCACAGAGTTGCTGAAATGAAGTCTGTTCCTTGGGAGCCTTTCCAGTTGCTCTGTGCGTTGGTGCTCTTTCTGTGTCCCTTTGCAGGTGTCTGTCCCCAAGATCCCTGGGGTTTTCAGGCCTCCTGTAGAGAGCTGGGAACGGTGTCCTAGTTACACTAGCTGCATTTGAAAGCAGGTTTCCAGCTCCAGCACCTCCAGAAGCCGGCCAGGAAATGGGGATGGATTCAGTTGTATCCTATGAACTATTCTGTAGAAGCCCGGACCAAGATGCTGGAAAATATTTCATGAATCAACACTGATTCATGATTTTGACTAATGTCTTTCCTTGGAAATTTTTCAACCACTTCTAAACTTTGCTTTTATGGTTTTCTACATTCTTCCTTTATGTACTGGATTTGTTTCGTAAGCATTGCTGAGACTCATAACTTCTCCAAGGACTGTAAGTGATTTGCAAAGGATGAAAATTTTAGGAAATATGTTTCTAAAGAACAAATGAATAAACTACAGTTTGAAAGGAGGAAAGCTAACAATAGTTTTTCAGTGTTAAACAGATGGTTGATTGTTTCAGTCCTTGATATTACAATGAGGGAAGAAGTGCAGATGAAGTCTTTCTCTCCCTCGTACTTGCTCAAATACAATCCAAAGCATACGTGCCTTTAAATAACATGCAGTGTTCTGTTTAGAGTTTTTCTTTTTTTTTTTCCAGAAAACTTTCTTTCTCAGAACATGCTTTATAAATAATTATTTTAAAATACATATTGAGCTTTAGAAGGAGTCTCAAAACATTGGAAATGCAGATTTGAACACTGTTTAAAAATTCAAGCCCCATAAAGCAAGATTAATTGAGTGGTCATCTTTGGGATTTGCCTTACTAACAGGTATTCTTCACCTACAAATATTTTTGTCTTCATTCAGTTATTAAAAATACAAACATTGTTAATGTAAGAAATTTACAGATAGTCATTTTAACTGCTCCCACTACAATTTTCATTATAAAAGATTTTTACCAAGAGATCTTGTAATTATTTTAAGCACCAATAAATTACTAATTTGCAGTAGAAGATTCCATTGCGGGGTTTTATGTGATTTCATACTCTGATAGCTCTCAAAAATGTGAGAATGAACAATTCCACCTTTCCATCTCTATTTAAAAATTCCTGCAGCAAAAAGTTTGAAGGACCTTTTTCTGTGGCTGTTTTCAATCTATCAATGAGTGTCAACAACCCCTGTAGACTAGAAATTTTGATTTGCAGAATCTTCTTCTCTCCCTTTACAGAGAGAAGCTCCTTAGTTTCCTCTATTGCAATGTTTGAAGACGACTTCTAGCTAGTACGTGAAGGTTCTTTGGGAACGACCTGAAAGCAGGCCAGCACAGCTTCAGCCTGCCATTATTGTAGCGTGCTTCCCCTTCAGTGATGTTTCAGTATCCCACATGCAAGTGGAATTAGCAGCTGCCATATGACGTCAGGCCATTGCAGTAATCTAGTCTAGGATCTGGTCTTTTTCATCATTCTGTTTATTCATTTTTGGTCTAATGTAAATGATGCTTTTGGAACTTGCCTAAAAGACATGAGTTTAATTACTGTCTTGTAAATCTGTCGTGTGTCTTAGCTGTAAGATTATTTACTTTAATTATTCATTCTAATGCTAAGGTTAGTCTCATTCTGATGTTGGCATTATGTAGATTAAATATGTACTGGGTTTAGACACTAAAATATATACTGTTTTTAAACTGGTAGAACTCAATTGTCATAATGAAACAATTTGAGTTGCCATTATCACAGACACATAAATTGGAAAGTTTGACTGGGCATGGGTGAGCTTGAGCATCAGTCTGAGAATTAAAATCTCTGCAAATAGATGCTTATTTGTGATCATATATCATAAAGCTCATAAACAGTAACAGTAGTAAATTAATCACTTAAGTAACAGATACTCAATAATTTTCAATTATTTTTTTTTTTTGCAAACAAACTAGTGGAACAGATCTAGAAGAAAAACTGCTAAATAACAAACCCACCTTTGTTTGGATAACCACAGAGTGGCCGACAGCGTTAGAAAAATGCAAGGTTGTGTCCAGTAAGGCTCTGAAGAGGTCTGCCTGCATTTGGTGTTATTTCATGCCTTCATTAACATGCTCTGGTTTCTGTGGGGTTCTGCAGGCATGCTGAAGATGACTAAAATTTAAAATTATCTTGAAAATTCGGAAAAATAAAACGCAATAAAATAAGGTATGTTATACAGATATATGCAAAATTCCAGGATAATCAGCTACACAAACGTAGACTAGGATTACTGTTGTTTTGTGGAAAAGGGAGAATAAAGAATAAAGTCACTTATGCTGGGGAAGCCGTGTCTTGATATCCCCTCAAGGTATCTCCTAATTCTCTGTTTCTTGATGCAAGGAATTAAAAGGGCAAAGGGCTTGGAGATAAAAGGCCAAAAAAAGAACAGGTGACTCCTGAGATGAGTATATAGATCCATAGTCATTAGCAAAGTAACTTTTCTCCATGAAGGTAAACTGCAGGATAAAGATCGGATAAATCTGTTAAAGACTGTTGTTGGGAATATGGGAATACGAAATCCCCCAGATTAGTTTATTTAAATAAAAGGTAATCAACCAAAAGACTGAAACCTAGAGGAAGATGTGGGGAACTGCAATAGGTCACCAAACACATAGGGTGGGATAGCTGACGAATTACTGAATATCTTAGGCTGCATCTAAAATTGCAAGGATGATGTATTTTGAAATGACACGAATAGTCCCTCAGTTTTCGTTTGTCCAGACCAAGGGACATATTGCAGTACCCTGTCCTTCGCATCCCTACCCATACCATCTGCTTATGCCTGTGATGAAAGCCAGGATGTGCTTTGGTCCGAGCCCGGCATGGGGACAGTTCGGACATAGCTTTGGGTGTCTAAGCTAGTGCTGGGAGCATGGGGAATAATGGGGAAAAGCTGGACCTGTGGTACACAAAATGCTGTTGCAAAGTATTGGAGGGAACAAGCACATGGAAGGAAGGACATACAAGGGGAAAGAATACTGAAATGTATGTCAAAAATATATAGTTGGTTTAGAATCTAAAGACAGGCCTATATAGTTTTTTCTGTTTAAATTATAAAAAGGGTAGGTGCCATAGTATGGGGTCTGTAACTGATCATCAGACAGGTAGAGAGTGTGGAGGCTTCATTTGTACAAACGGACTACTATTTAAGATTTTACTGTGATTAATAGAGAGAAACTAGTTGAAAATCTGAAGGTGGAAAGCAATCAAAATCAAAGTTACCGTGAGACAACAGGGTTCATGATTCAAAGGGCAGAAGGGGATGAAAGAAGCAGAATAACAACAGTGGGCTACAAAAAAGCAAACTTCAATAAACTTGATGAATTGGTACATAAGGTCCTAGGGAAGGAATTCTAAGGCAAGGATAAGTTCAGAGGAGCTGACAGTTTCTAAAAAGAGGTTTCTAAAACAGGACATATTTTAAGTATAACAACAGTCTATCCTCACACAAAGGAAAGAAAACTGATAGAGCAGTGTGACTGCATTAGGAGCTCATCAATAACCTGAAAAAAGTCAAAAAAGAATAATGAAAAAAAGTAGAAACGAGAAGGCTGCATTGGCAAGAATAAATATAAAAGAACAGCACAGCAGGTTAGGAACAAAACTGGGCAGACAAAGTGCTATTGCCAGCAAGGGAAAAGCAAAACAATAAAAATGGATTCTTAAACCTTTTTCTGTTATACAAGAAGAGGTCTCTGCTTACCAGGAGAGGTGAATAAATATCAGATAGTGCAAAAGCCTATTTCACTCCCTACCCTCTAAACAACGTGTATCATGATCAAAGCTAACCAGGAAACAGGAGTGCAGGTCAGAATGGGAGGCTATCAAGTTAATTAGATGTATTAGAACATTAAATTCTGATTAAATCTGTTGTATAATAAAAAGAGTCAAAACTGAAATAACCTTGGAATGATTATATTTTTGATTGAGGAAGAATTAGTGAGTTCCCAAGAGAACCAGAAAATAATATTACTTATTAAAGGTGGATGAGAGCATAGGAATGAGTTGAAAGGCAAAGTACAGGGACTGACTTGGGGAATCAGCCAGACGAACTTTGATACCAGAAGAGTAGCTGAAAAATCTGTCTAAAAATCTGCAAGCATAGAGTAGTCTCTAGCATTTAAAAGGCTAACATGCATTTGTCCATAAAGTAATTTTAAAATAACTTAATGGTCTCCTTTGTCAGGGTAACTGTCCCAATAGATATAAACAAAACAGTATGTTGTATGTTAAAGTCAATAAACCCCTTGACAACAGATCCACCTGACCTGATTATATATTAGATTGCTAAGTTCCAGGTGATGGTACTGCAAGGTGTAACACTAGTTAATACATCATTTCACCGGGTAATTACCAGGGTTTGTTAAATTGTGAAGATAAATAGAGTAGGATGCAGTGGGGGTAGAACTACCTGTGTGTTACAAACGAAAAGCAGGTGCAGATCCCTCAGGACGAGGCACAACACTCAGGAAACACTTTTGGCTTTTTCAAAAGCTTAGCGTTCCACCGTGGGAATCCTGAGGCACTGATGCTAATCAAATGGGGACCCGATGCACTGGACCCCTGCTTGGGAGGGAAACTCGAGGGAAAGCATGGCGGGGTGAGTAATACGACCTGTGCTGATTAACGTATCATACACATCCAATGTCCTGTTTTGCTCGTTAGCTAACTGATGTAATGCAGGTGCTGTTGTCTGAATTCTGAGATCTACAGCTGGCCTTCACCTTGGCATTTGTGATGGGTATGTGCAGATGGGGGGGAAAGCGAACTCTCCTGGTTTACCATAACAAGAAGATAAAACGTGCCTGGGACTCTACATACACAGATGGGAAGAAGCGAAATATTCCAGGTTACCGGAACAACAAGATAAGATGTGCTTGGGACTCTACATACGGTGATGAGGGAGGCAAAATATCCTGGGTTACCATAACAAAGTCTTCTCACGCCCTACACCCGTATTATGACAGGTGGGGCCTGGATCCCACTGTGTCTGGGATTTTTACTAATGAAATACAGGGTGGGATGAAAAGCACGCTTACACAACATACAAGATTAGAACTCACAATAATCATGATGATGGTTTAAATTTAAGCTCTAAGTAAGCCTTGCATTTCTGAAGGATAAATATGAAATTAAAGATAACTGCAGAACTTCAGAAAACATCTCTGGAGACCATAATGGATCACAAACTGAACATGAATCCATGTGTACAGTTTTCAAAAAGAAAAAAAAAGGGGAGTGGGGGAGAAGACATGAAGCATACTATAAGAGACCCATATATGACAGAAGGTAATTATTTTGCTCTGTTTGTTTGGCAGTAGTGAAGCATCTGCAGGAATAGTTTAGCATTTAGGCACTGCACTCAAGATCCATACAGGCAAAATGAACAGAGGACCTTAATGAAAATATGTTTAGCAAACATAAACAGAGAAAAACTGAAAGAATTGAACTCATTTAGACAAGATCAGGTTGAGCAGGACTGTGAGTGTGAAATGTTGCTGTGAAAAGTTGTAGTAGCTACAGAGTGGGTTTTCTCCATGCTCTGTGAAGCTTAAGTCAGGCAGTACTAATTTTGAAGCAAGGGTGATTCTGTTTCAGTTTTTACATTGTAAAGCTTCCTGTGGAGCACTGGAGTAGGTTACTCACACACCTGTAGGATCCCCTTTCCTGTACATTTGTAAGAACAGATCAAACTGTCGTGAGTGCCCAGGCCCGTTTGGTCCTGTCCCTGAGAAGACAGAGGGACTCAGCAATGATCTTCAGTCCCTCTGTGTTCTCAGTAAAGTAGATTAGATTGGACACAAATTCGAATATTTACCTGCAATCAGGGAATGCTATTGATTTGGTTATTAATTTCATTGTATTCCAGTCACTTTAATTTTCAAGGTTTTACTTACATTTTTCCACTGATGCATAGCAAAAGAGTAGGTGTTGCCAAGGTGTTAACTAGAACTCATGTAAAAGATGTTAGAGAGGAATACTGAATTTCCATTATATGTATAAGGTAATGCAGTGGAAAATTTACTTTGTTCTAAAAGCAGCGGAGAGGTAAAAGCCTGCCGTGCACATCTGTGTGTTGGGGGAGGGTGGAAAGCAAGTCTTGCCAGTCCTCCCCTTAGCTGCTAAGAACTTGAGTCACCATCCCTGGAGGTATTTAAAAGACGCGTAGATGTGACACTTAGGAACATGGTTTAGGGGTGGACTTGGCAGTGTTAGTTTTACGGTTGGACTCGGCGATCGTAAAGGTCTTTTCCAACCTAAATCATTCTCTGATTCTGTGATTCTGTCACTGCCTCAGCTAAACTGCAACTTTTTCCCTTTCTTTCTTTGTGTAGCAGTTTTCTGGATGTGAAGTCTTCGTATAACCAGGAGGTGGCACAAGAGACCCTTGCAGCCTTTTAGATGTACATGCTGCACCATGAGCAAAGGTATCGTGAAAAACGATCAGCCTTACAGCTGTCTGCCTAAAATCTGCCCATTAGAAACAGGCAAACGCGAAATGGCAGAGGTTTTTGTATATTCCATTTTTAAAATTAACATGTATTTACATTCAGCTGCTCCCTTTAATCTTTTAGAGAAATGTGTGCGCACACAACTTCTTAATTTTAAATCTTAATTAGCTTCTATTGATGTGTAATGCACTCATTTGTGTAAAACCTGTCAAAGTAGTACACTGCGAAATACAGATATTGAATTACACATTACAGGGGCAGTGTTAAGTATCTTACCTAACTACATTCCTGTCCTCACCCACTATAGCCCAGCTTTTCCCTTATCAGTAAGCCGAGAGGGGATGTCAGGACGCGTCTGTGCCCCCTGTTCTGGGATGCAGCGAAGAGTCATTTGTGCTCTGTTGCTACAGTTCTGCATCCTGCCAAAGTTATTCTTTTCCTCAACTAATAGTAACATTTGCAGGATGCTTGATGGAAGTGACTGGAAGAAAGAAAATAGGAAGAAACGGTGTATAGTGAGGAAGACAGAAGAGGAGAAGAAATAACTAGAAGCATGAAATGGAGAAGAACTTTGAAGTCAGAAAAAAAAAAAGAGGTAATATTTATTTCCATTTAATTTGAACAGACTGGTTTTGGATCAGTACAAAGATCTGATTTCTATTAGGTGTGAGTTAAGGGAATGAAGAGTCAGTAAAATATTTTCACTGCTGGGACCAATGCATTTCAAAGCAGCAATGTATAGCATAGGCCAGGATGGGCACAGAGGGTGACAGATGACCCAGGGCTGCCAGCTGTGATGGCTTGTTCTCCTGCTGACTCATCATGCTCAAATGCTAACTCCAAAATGAAGGAAAAAAAATGATTCATTCTTTAATAGCTGAAAGTGAACAGTTACTCTCAAGAATGACAAATGCTTTAGTCATAGTATAGCTAAATTTCTTTAGAAGGTATTTGTGGGAAATAAAAAGTAAAAAGAATGGAATGTTTCTGATTTAATGCATTATTAGTTTTATATTTAATAGGTTGTTAAATGTAAGTTTAGAAGTAACCATCATGAAAAAAATTATCTTTCAGCAAAAACTGACAAAGAAAAAGGCCTTGATCTAAAATGTGAAGTAAGCCCCTCTGTTAGGTTTTTAAAAGATTTCAGGGCATCCAAGTGTTACATTTTGTGGTCTTGATCAGATTGTTAGTCCAAGTGACCTGAACAACTACTAAAACCAGTGGAATTTATGTGAATTTGCATATGCACATTATTCTCTGTAGGTGCATCTCATATTCCTAGATAATTCATAATTTTAACACTACACAGATCCTAAAGCATATTTATGCACCTAAAAATTAATCCCTATCTACTTTGGAAAATAAAACCATTCCTAAAGCCCCTTCTCATGCTGCTTCCTTTCAAAGAATAGTTTAAAAGTCCAATTACCAGTTTAGACAGAATTAAACCAACTACAGACTTCTGAGCAGTTTTGTTTGAGCAGTGTCCATAGCGATCTCTCTCAGTGACAGTATGACAGCAATGAGTGCTGAAGAAGGATTTTTATGCCTGAAACTTGGCTGGTTTTCCAACTGTAATAGTTTGTCTAATAAAAGTTTTAAAAATAAATTAAAAAAATAATCTGCTGATGAACCTTGCTTCTCTAGCAACAGCGGTACATGTTTTAAATGTGGTCCTGATTCATATAAACTTTGACTTCTTTTTTTAATAAGTTTAAATTTGGGTAAGGAACTATTAAAAACAGAAGACATCTAAGTGTTTTCTTTCTTAATGTTTATAGCATCTCTCTGCAGAATATATATCTTTTTAAAACATTTCACCAATTCTGCCTAGCTGCTGGTAACTGCCTTATGGTAAGGAGCCATGGGAGCTCTTGGCATTTTGAGCGCTGTGTTGATTTAGATCAATTCCAAGCATGATGAGCCATTTAATTTTCATCTATGCATTGTCACTCTGTTTATTCCAGGCCCTCCTGGTATTTCTGCACATATGGTCTTTTCATTCCTCATGGAAAAGTAGCTCTTATTCTGTCAAAGAGGAAAGATTATAATAATTGATAATAAAGAGATTGGTTAGAGGCCATTTGTAATGCTTTTAAGTCCCAAAGAGTGATTTCTCAGAAATTACAATGGTTGGATAAACATGCCAGGGCAAAGCCCATATAAACTGTACCCCAGATGCCAGCAGCCCTTGCTTCACTGGGCAGACCTTCACAGGAAACCTGCGTGTCCGCAGATGAACACCCATCCTCCTGTGTGTCATAAGCTGCCTTTTTTACTCTTTGAGTTGCATCACCCCCTAGCTACTCCCAAGGACCACACGTCCGCTCTACTCACATCTCAGAGGACCCTCCACTGTTACAAGAAAGGGTCACCTGGTGTTGCAAAACGACAGTCCCCTCATTTGCTCTTGTGTACCTGTAGGTACATTGCTCCAGTACCTGTGGGTAACCCAAGGCACTTGTCAGCCCTCAGTTACTCTCTCTTCAGTTCCTTCAAAGCTTCAATAGGAAGGGGATATCTCAGAGCACAATCCTGCCCCTCTGAGCTGGCTTACTGGGGCAGAGCTGGCCTTTGAGCTGGAAGATGTGGAGCAGCAATTAATTCTTAAAGGCCAGACTGTTATCCCAAAATATATCTTTTTCTTAACTGCCTGCCAAGCAGGACTAGCCAGTTCTGCAGACCCTCCTCAGCCTTGTGCATATACATTTCTGCAGAGCTGCCTTGCCTAAGCACCATTATCTTGATCCCATCCCACTTGTCCCAGCCAGCCATCTATAAAGCCACTTCTTGGCCTCTTTGAATGCAGCTCCTGCTCAGAAGAAATATAGGGGTCAGTGTCAAGTGACAAATCTCAACTCATTTTAATTCCCCTGGATGCTAAAATGTTCCTTTCTACATCACCTCCCACAGAATGGCCTGGCCTGGGCTGGCATTTGGCATTATGATCCTCAGAATCCTTTGGTCCTGAGGAAGCTGATGGTCCTTATTTTCATGGGGAAGGTGCTGACTCCCCAAAGAGAGCAATTATGTATTGTACAAGCATCTGCATAAAGTGTTGTCATCATCTTCAGTAAATGGATCTTAAGACTTCTGCTAGTGGCAGTCATATAGGCGTGTCTGAGCTCTTTCTCTCTACCTCCTTGTAGCAGCAGAGGGAAAGGTCCTGTATGGTCCTGGTCTACTCTCAAATTCCCAAGGGCTTTAGCATAAGCAGGTTTTCATCCCATTGGCAACATCACTTGATTTTAAACACACTATTTCTGAATCACAGTTTAGCAGGAGGTTTTCAAACAAACATCTACTGAATAATACATAGAAACAGAAAGACAGCAGCTTAAGAATTTTAGATAAAATTAAACTAGCAGCTGTTAAATATTGTAGCAGTCATTACATCCAGAAGTCATCTGCCATCTATCCAGGATACTTATACATTTTATGTGTAGTGGAAATGAGATTCGGTTTAACCTTGTCACAACATGATCAATTTGTGTCTCTGAGAGCTCAACATTTGACACCATCTTTTGGCTGTGACATTTGCCTCAATAAAATGCAATTAATAAACCAGCAGTGTATAAAGATGTAATTTGCAGCTCAGATGGTGAAAATGTCTTAAAATCTGTAAAGAAACTATGTGACAGATGCATCAGTGGATGCTAAAACCCGAGATTTTCTATTTTTTAGAGCACCATCATATGTCATGTATTCTTTTTGTCCTATCAAAGAGCTTTCCAAGTACCTTTATTCATTGACAGAAAATAAAGCTAGAAAAAAAATGTCATACAGGTAGACTGTTTTATACTTATAAAAAAAAATGTATATGGATATGTAAGTATATATTTTATATTAAGTAGCCTATATTATTTATATTTATATGTGTATATAATATTACGTAGGAACAAGGAATGGAAATAATTCTGGGCACAAGGGACATATTTATCTCCTCAGGATGGGATCTTGCCCCATCTGTGTTGCAGAATGCTGTTAAAGTAATCAGAGAGATTCAAATTGAGACGGAAGCTTGCAGAAAAGTTACACTTCCTTTTTCTGATGTTCATGAGAATTTAGTCCTGAGAAAGGCATTTTGTCTGACTGCAAGGGAGGCTCAGCAGGATTCTCCAGGCAGACAATGGCACCAGTATTCCCAGTTCAAGCTGGAGAGGCTGCTTCCAGGCCACAAGTTAAATATAGCTGACTCAAGGGACTTGCCATTTAGTAACTCAGTTAACACAGCAGATTCCTGTATGTCTCCTTCCCATCTCCTGCCTTCTTGGTCTGCTCTGGGAAATACGTTGGCACCAGAATTGGCTAGTACTCAGAACCTCTGATATTTTAAAATATTTTCTCAGGTTTGTGATGGGGGTAGTCTTCACATTTACCTGATGAAATGAAGACTAAAGAACCTGTGCTTGGAATATTTGGGCTGGGGCAGGGGAAGAGAAGTGAGGTGATTTTTTTTTATAAAACAGGAAATTTAAAACCAGTCTTGTACATTTTCGTCAAGCAAACTTTCTAAACTTTCCATTGTTAATCAGAAAGTGCTTGGAAAGGATGAATGGATGAGGTTTTAAGCAATTAGATATCAAACACTTTAATACAGTGAAAAAACCAAATATATATATCCTGCAGGGCTTTGTCCATGCTAGAGAAGTTTGTAGGCTTCTTTAGGTTTGTAACACATGTACAGGAGGCATTAATGCTTCAGCTTTTTTTCAGACATTTTTACACCTGTTTCCTTCAGAAAGCTTATTTAGACATTTTAGCAGTGGTTCCCTCGATTCCCTCTGGGAAGCTTGTTTAGTGGATACAGGCTGTTGCTGTAGCGCAGGCTGCAGAGTCAGTCCCTACTTACACAGACCAGAAACAAAGGGCTCCAGGAGGACTGCAGTCATGTCTGGTTGCGGTAGCACCCACAGGTTCTAGATCAGTTATTAGCCACCTTTAAATAAAGGTGACAATAGCGTTTGTATTTTTGTTGGTCAGAGACAATTAAACGCTTGAACAGTGGCATCACTGGTGGAGCAGAGGAGGACTCGGCCTATGCCATGAAAATGAGCAAGCAAGGAGAGACAGCTTAGAAGGGGCTCACAAGTCAAACTTGAACATCATTTAATGAAACAATTTGCTAGTAAGCAGAAAATGGTAGGATTTTGTGATGGATGGATATAGCAGCTACATTTTGAGTGGGCAGGAGCTGAAATGTAGGTTTTAGGAAAAGGTAGATGAAGAGGTTTGAGTAAAACATTTTGCTGTATTAATATAAAGAAAATGTATGTATATCTTTATAAGATTAAAATGTAATACATTGAAAAATTTAGATATAAACTAAATAATTAAGTAGGAGGAGTTCGATTTTCGAGCCTCTACCTCACTGACAGCCTAAGAAATAAGACAGAAGCATGGTTACATTAACTGTGATCACAGACGACGTGAATGCTGAGAAATCTAGCAGGAGTGGCAGAATAATAGAGCAAGTCACAGGGTAAATGGACAGTGGGGCTTGTGTGCAGGTGGTAGAGGGTGACTGTAAAGCAGAAAACAGGAATAAGGACAGACAAATCAGACATGCAGTCATGGTTTCTGGAGGCAGACAGATGCCGAGCAGGGGTGTGATAGGAGTTATCAGTGGTGCTGTAGTCCTACTCTTTTCTTGCACGGGAGGGGGGATGGAAAGGGGAGGGAATTCATGGTTACCCCACAGTGAAAAACTGCCCATAAAACACTAGGAACCTTTTGTCAATGTACTACAGGGGCATTACTGGAGCAGCCAAGTGTTCCTGGTGCACACAAAAGCCAAAGATGGGATAGGAACACTTCTGAAAGACAAGCGTAAGGTAATAAGAGGAAAGACAGGGAGAGAAAGCAGATAAACCTGTGTGACCTGCACAACTGCAAGAGATCTGGGAGGGAAGATATGGTATGGATTCTGTAACCTCAGCAAAAATCCCAGCACAACTTTAATTCTGAGACAATTGTTTTTTTCTGATTCTTTAGTCCGGAAAGCATACTTTAAATGAGCAGCCAGGAGCCAGACGATTGGTACAACCGAACAGCCTTGACCTTTACCTTTCTGTTTCACAGCCTTCTCCTCCAACCCCCTCACCCCATGCCTGGTGCTTATAACCTGATGCTGCAGTCCCAGGAGAATGCAATGAGTGAGTTTATCTACTTGCTTGCCTCAGGCTGTCTCGGGAGCACGGTGCTCAGCCCAAAGAGGAGCACGCTTGAGAAGATCCCTTTAGACAGTGGATCCTCTGCTTGAAAAGGAATGAAAAAGCCAACTCCAGGGGAAGGGGGATCGGGAGCAGCAGCGTTCCCTCTCCCGCCAGCGTCTGGGTATGCTGGTCCATGTGCGCTCCCCCGGGGGTGCATTCCCCAGCGCTGTTTGAGGCCGCTCAGCTCTATAAATGCCATTTGCATGGGCATAGGATGTAACAAGAGCTGTAAATCACTGACGGCGGAGTGAAGTCCTCCAGGGGCAGACACGGCGGAGCCGAGCCTCCGCGAGCTGTGGCAATGTGTGAACGGTATCTTTTGTTGGGGGGGAGGACTGATGGCAATTAGATGATACTTATCTGGCCCTTTGATGTGTATTTACACAAACAACGTTTTCCTCCGGGACTTGCGGTATAAAGGAGGAGCCGTGCTCCCCGACACCCTCCTTCCCGGCATCTCCGAAACAAGGCAGGATGACCAAGGCCCCTTTCTCTGTGGAGTGGTTGTCCCAGAGCAGCCAGGCCCTCAAGAGCCCCACCGAGGGCTCCCCGCACCGATCATCCTCGGCGGCCCTGGGTCACCGGCCTGGCTCCAGCCCCGGCTTGAGCGAGCGGAGCGAGGAGCGGTCTGCCGGCCCGCGGGACGGGACGGGCGGCAGGAGCAGGGAGCGCTTGGCGACCCCCCCCGCTGCAGGTAACCGCGGATTCCCCGCGGCTGTCGGGGCATACCGGTGCTCCGGCGCTGGGACGGGGAGGACGGACGGGCCCTGTGCCACCCCCGGGTTCCGGCTAAGGACCAACTGTGTGGTGTTTGCCCGGAAGCGAAGGAGGCGGGCGGGCACCCACGCGGTTCCCAGGCCTCTCTGACCCCTTTCCTCCTTCTTCCCAGGAGCAGGAGAGCGGCCGTGGGGAGCGGAGCAGCCCCCGCCGGAGGGGGGTCCCGAGTGCTCGGGCCCCGAGGAGCCTGGCGGCCGGGGCGGGGGGCGGCGGCTGCGCACAGCCTTCAGCGCCGAGCAGCTCAGCACCCTGGAGAGCTCCTTCCAGCGGCAGCAGTACCTGGGGGCCGCCGAGCGGCGCCGGCTGGCCGGCAGGATGGGGCTCTCGGAGGTGCAGGTGAGCGGGGGGGCTTGGGCAGGGCAGCTGGGGGGACACAGGCCACGGGATGGGCCACGGCTTGGGCATGGGCCGTGGCACGGGCTGGGTAACCTCACCTCTCCTCCTTCCCGCCTCCCCTTTCCCCCAGATCAAGACCTGGTTTCAGAACCGGCGAATGAAGCTCAAGCGGCAGCTGCAGGAGCTGAGGACGGAGCCTTTCTGCAGCCCCCCCCCTCTCCCTTACGGACCTCACAGCGGCGTTGTGCCCGTGCCGCTCACATACGTGGCCCAGCCACCACCTCTGCCCCGGCAAGGGGCTGCCTCTGGGGGCCTCACCTTGACGGCGCTGCCAGCACCCACCCTGGACCTCAGCAGCGCCTGCAGAGCACAGCCTGTGGGCTTTTGGGCGGCACCCTGCTTTGTAGGGTACAGGGATCCCAGAGCTTTCTTGCTGGGTGTCTAACCCTCCAATATGGACTATGACTAAGAAGGATTTGCACTACTGATAGCTATCTGGGCTGCCCTTGTCTGTAACTGCCTGGTGGAGTTATGACGCAGCACTGAGCAAACTATTTTACAGAGATGCACTGGACAATCTGGATCTGGACCATGGTCTCCCGACCTCTGCATTTATAGGCAACCATGTAAAATAGAAACACAGTGGGGCAAACACTAATATAAATGGAATCTTTTAATAAACTGAAAGTTTTTTCAGCTTTCATGTGAATTCCTTCCACGAGGATTCTAGAGCTGTTTACCCTACCCTAAAAGAGAGCTCCTCTTTATTAAAGGAAGCATAGACTCCTTATTCTCTAGAGCTGTTCTTCCCTCCCTGCAATTTATTGAGGGTGAGTGCAAAAAAGTGTGCATTTCCCTGTCCTCTAAAGCAAGTATCCAACCCCTTCAGCCACTTCCTAGGTGGCACGTTCTCTGATGGGACTGTGCATTTATCCAAATGTGTGGATGCACCTATTACTCAATACTGGGCTTGCTTTAGTTGCAGAATGGATGCTTTCTGTTGGAGCTCTTTAAATAACATATAGGATATGATTTTAAGACTTAAAATGTTACTTTCTAAATAAATATGTAAATCTATCTTCACACTTTCATGTGCGGTCTCAGTAGATTAGTAGTAAACAGGTCTTGGAAAGAATATAGCCTTGAAACTTATCAACAAAATAGTATCTCAGAATCTCACATGCACCTAATGGGGTATGAGTGTGATTATCAAAAGAAATGCAACATTCCAAAGCTGTTTTTTCCCCTAAATGGTAGCAAAGTTGTTACCATTGTGCCATGCACTTTTTTTTTTTTAATTTGAATAGCGCTCTAGAAAACTTTAAGATCAAAATAGTCTGATTTCAGGCTAGAGACAGGGCTTGGAGAAATGATCCTTGACTGATGTAAGTTGCCATAAATCTTTCAAAGTCAATTGTCTACTAACATGAAAAGAGCAATAAAAATTTCCATCACTTTAGAGTTGATCTCGTGTTATTAGAAGACTTCCGGCGCACTTGTAATCTGGGCTCATGGTCTGAAGAATGGTCTGAAGGTTCTCTGTCAGTCATCCTCAAACACACCTATTTTCTTTTGTATACAGGGGCCGATCTGCCACTTGAGTACACTTGCCTGGTAAAAAGCAACATTATGTGCTGCTGAAGGTTATGGCCTTTGATTTTCTGAGTAGCTGTCACATTTGGAAGTCTCTTTAATTGTTTTGTAATCCATGCCGTATTTTCCTAGCCTTTTGAGATATTAGTATTTGCTTGCAATTGCACAGTTAATGTGGTTCTAATGCTAGAGTTTCAGAAAACTAATAAGGGCTCAGGTGCTATCAATCTTGCTGAGATCTCTTCGGGAATATGATGCATTTGGGATTAAGGAAATTTGTTGACACGAGATAAAAATTTCCATTGAAGGGAGGCTTATTTCTCAAAGTCAGGTATTACTAAACGGCTATATCGATTCAAAGGAAAAAAAAAAACCACATAAAATCTGCAATTTTCTGGCTCTTTCAAATGTCATTAGGGAACTGGGATATTTCCAGAAAGAGCTCTGCAATGGTGAATATTTTCTTTGCTCTAAAGCAGTGACATTTTTAAAATAACAAAACTGTGAAGGTCAATGAATATACAGTTTACCGTGAGAGGGCGGGGGGAGGTCTTAAGTGTGAGACCCGACTTGGCTATCCCATTTTGAAGGGGTTGTGGTAGAGGGGTTAGGTGATCCCCTTATAATCTTGTATGGCCACAGAGGCGGACCCCGCCTCTCCTCTAAATGCTCACCCCGTACAAAAGGAATAGTAATAGCCCTTCGTGCTGTTAGAAGACAGACCGGGGGGTATCGGGGGCTGGGGGGGGGGGCGCAAACCTCCGAGGGGGCCGGCCGGGCCCGGGGCTGCCCTCAGCACCGCGGGAGCGTCCCAAACCCGGACCAAACGGGGAGGAGGGTGAAAGGGAAGGAGGGGACGGGCACCGCCGCAGCTGGGGCCGGGGGAAGTGAGAGAGAGATGAAAGGGCTCGCGGGGAGAGAGGGACAACAAAGTGCTCCCACCCGTGGGGACAGGGTTTGGGCGGAAGCTCTCCCCACCCACCCTACCCCCCAAGAAGGGCAATAAGGAAGAGGAGAGGCAGGAGCACACCTTAGCGGGGGCTCCAGATACCCCGGGTGAGCTGTCTCCCGAGGTCCAGCGGGGCTCGGAGGGGCACGGGAAGCAGTTCCCCCTCCGTCCAAAGGTTTAGAGCAGGACAGAGGCAATTGGGGTTGTCGGGACAACATGTAGCGTTGCAATTTTGCCACGATTTAAGCCCGCGGGGGTTGTGGGGACCATGCTGGGACAAGCAGGGCTGCGGGGCCGAGCGGCACCGGCCATGGGGGCAATTTCGGAGGTGGAGGCTTTGCTTGCGGGGTGCGTGTATGCGGATCCCTGTAGTCTTGCTAAGGCGGGGGGGTTCGCGGTGGGGGCGCGGGTTGGTGAGCGGGGTTAACGGGGTGTCCTGCCTGTGGGGGTGTGAGCTGCAGAGGGGCTGGCGAGGGAGAAGCCGGGCTCTGTTTGAAAAGGTGCTAATGATCACTTAACATAATGACTCTTTGGCCACATGTATACTCAACAGGCACACGAAATGCCTTGCCAGTGTTTCGACAGCGCTGGCTTGCAAATATTTTCCCGTTTCCCGACAATTGCTCAAATGAACGCGAGAAGTGATGCTCACTTGGCTGAGTCCCTGATAGTAGCGGATTCCTCCGAATATCTACATCATAATTCCTCTTCTGCCTGCACAAGTTGTCTTTCTCTAGAAGGTAACTGCCACATTCCAGCGGTCTAGAAAACTGCAACTAAAATCATCTCAGTTTTGCTAAAGCGGTCCAATTCTGTTACTAAAACGTGGTTGCAAGTTTTTGCCTTTGATCTGGGGGAAAGAAACCCAGCCGTCCCTTCATGTTTTATTCCTACTCGTTTGAATTTCTCATCCGCTATGTTTTACCCCCGGCAGCAATAAAGGTGCGTTAGCGGCAGCGCAGGACCCCTGCGCGCCGGCAGCCCCTCGCCGGAGAGCAAAGCGATGCTGCTCCGGCACCGCTCCCGCTGGCGCTGCAAGCCGCAGGGCCGGCATTAGCCAGGCGGCTAGCAGCCCCGCAGATAACCTCCCCGGTTGCTTCCCCCAGCGCGGCTGAGAGCCCCTTCGTTTCTAGCACTCCCCCCTTTGTGTCTTTAATCGCATCACAATAACCATCGGTACCGGAATGCTCTCCGGCAAGACAAAGCTTTGTCTGCAAAGGAGCTACAAATGGAAAATCCGAGTCGATTAGCTGGGGAGGAGCAGTTTAATGCTTGTGCGGTGAAACTGTTGGAGCCCCCGGCCTGGCGGCTCTCGAGGAAGAGGCTGGGTAACCTGGAAACTGGGCTCCCCGGGGAGGAAAAGGGGATGGGAGGGGAAAATTGCCAGAGCACTAACTTCAAAGCCTTTCTCCCCTGCCGTGCGTGCGCGGAGGGGGAGAAACATGATTGAATTAGCACAGCGGTAATGGCAGGGAGCCGTCTGCAGCCCGTGCTCGTTAACGCCTGTCCCAATTTGGCGAGAGCAGCCAACAGGGGACTGGGAATAGGGTCGGGGTATTGCCCCCCCTGCGGCTCCCAGACACGGTGGAGCCACTCCAGGGACCTCTTTACAAACCAGGTGAAGTTATTCGGCGTTGTGTGCTAATCGGGAGAGATCTCGCACTGGCAGGCCATTACATCTAATTGCTGCCCATTATCTCTTCCTTTGATACGCAATTAGACGACAATTAACTTGATAAATCCCACCGAAGCGGGGGCAGGAAGAAAGAGGAGAGATCTCTTGGTCTCAACTTGTTCCTCGTGCAGACTTTACTACTTTTCCTTTACAGCTATTTCTTAGGCTCTCTAGGCCTCGATTTACCGTTATCTTCCAAAGGTATTTAGTAGGGAGCTAATCCCGGCAGCTCTTTGGTATTCAGGTAGGTTAAGTGCTTTAATTCTTGTTTTAGTGCTTAGTTATTTCACCTGGGCAATTCTGAACAACTGTGGAGGTGTCACAAGTCCTCAGGCAGCGTGGTGATGGTGTGTATGGGAACTCGAGTGCTATTTTGTTTCGAGCTAACTTGTACTTAGCTTATCTAGGCGCTTTGTCCATTAGTTGCGCAAAGACCTGAATGAGATTTCCCCGATAAACTGTTTTTAATGCAAAGCACGAGCTTGCCCACAGCGGCTGAATAGGAATATCTGGGCTTGCAGCGTGTGAGCCGGGAGGGAAGAGGGTGCAGCGCTGCCGAGTGAGTCAGTGGCGTTTGTCGTTTATTGTGTGTTATCCCGCATTGTTCCCGTGGGCAAAGGAGCGACTGGCTGATGGCCCTGTTAGTGTTCACGGGTACTTCAAACAGCGGAGCATCTATTCCGAAACAATCGATCTCGTTGATGCCTAATTGACTATCTAATAGCACCTATCAGGACATCAAAGGAGGCGCTGAATAACGTAGTTAGCATTTCCAAAGGGGAGCAGCGGAGGGTACAAACAGTGATCAATTGTCCCACCGGCCGTGGGCGGGGAGCCCGGCACGGGCCCTGCTGCTCGCTACGATCCTGAGTTTTCTATGGCCCCGGCTGGAGAAGGGCAAAATGTCTTGTTTTGCCTGCGCTTCCAGCAATGTTAACCTCCTTCCCTGCAGTAAGTCATCTTACTTACCTCTGAAGGGCTGCCGCAGGCTCTCTCCTAAAACACTGCTGCCTGTTTGTGCAGCTAAACATAGTGGGGTTTTGGGGTTTGTGTGTGATGTTGGGTTTTAGTTTTTTGGTTTGTTTGGTTGGTTCCCCCGCGGGGAGTGAGATGGCATTGTAGTTGTTCTCACTGCATCCTCTATCATCCCCACTTTTCCAGTTTTGTCAAGAAGACTTTGAAATATCTGGGCTTTTCAGAAAGATAAATGAGATCTGCCTATGATGGAGCCACTAACTCAGTAGGTCCCAGGTCTGGTGACCTAGTACATCAGCTCTTAATCTATGATAAATGCTGTGATAATTTGCTCAGTATGCTGTTTTTTTTCATGGACTACTTCTTACAAACACGGCCAGTAGAAGGAAAGTTTGGAACCTGAAAATTTGCCCAATTATGCCAGAAATTATTTTTATTGAGAAGAATTATTCCTCTGTTTTCCAACTTGTGGCCATTTTTTTCTCACGCTGTCACACAAAAACAGGTGTGATGGTATGTTGAAGGACTTAAACATTGGCACACCAATAGCATTCTTGGGGAGTGCAAGTACTCGAGCTTCTAGTAACCGGTGCAGGAAACGTTGCAGCCTATATAATGGGATGAAGCTTGCCCCCAACAATACCTTCATGCATGCAGAGCTGCTACAGTACCGCCTGTTCTCATAGGCTTATACGTTGCATGCATGCACAAGGCCCCAAAAGACATATTCCCGTTATGTACTAGTGAGGTAAATCTATCATTTGTCCCTAGAAGTCTTGCAGAGCTTACATGAAAAGAGCACTGTGTCCTAATGACATTAGCTGTAATTCTCACATCCTGGCATTAATCACTGGACCTAAATTTCAGGGTGTCATACTAAGTTACAAGTGCACATAAGCTAACAGTAAATTTCTTGAAGCAAGCATGTTTCTTATGGTTGTGAGGCTTACACGCAAATGCAGCACAATAAATGTTTTGAAATATGATTTGGAGAAATGGGTTCACTATGTTCTTAATACAAATCGTGTAAGAAAAATACATGTATTTTCCAAGATTCTACATTATCTCCAAATTCTGGGTATACAGAATTCTTTTGAAAAGATATTAATTTCCCTAAAAAAATGGATCTCTTTTTGATCATGATTATACATAAATTGAATGATACAAAAGTTTCAAGTGATACAAAAGAATAGAATGGAAGTAAATTTGGGTCTCCTTTAAGCACCATATTTCTGCAAGGTGAGGGGAGGAGAGCCTCCATCCACCCAGGGTCATCAAAGTTTTCAAGTTTCTCAAGCTGCCACCTCTTTCTGATGGGAGCTACAACAGCCACATAACACCTCCCACCCTTCCCCATCTGTTCCAGGGTTTTGTGGTCCACAGATGCAGCTATATTCACCCAGGGTGTGTGTGTGGGAATCCTATGGCTGGGTATAAACATCTTGTTCAACACGCAATACAGATTGGATTCTAATTTAAAAAAAAAAAGGAAAAAGTAATTTTTTAATTGACTTTCAGCAAACAGTGGGATGGGTCAGCTGCTTACCTGCATACTCAGTCAAATGACAGGGGAAATGGCAGCAGCTATGCAGGGGTACTAACGATTTCCCTCTATAAGACACATAATGTATAATTACAAATGCACATGTTGGTCCTTTTGGGCTCGGCGCTGAGTGCCTGGTTTAATTTTGGCAGTAGGGATGAAGTGTCGTTCCCTAGACTGTAGTCCCTGGGTGTCACTCTGTGCCTGGGTGGGGGGACTGCAGGGCGCAGGGAACCTGGGGATGCCTGGCTTGGCACGGGTTTCATCTGCTGGAGAACCAGTGGGGAGGCTGCACAGGGGGGAGCACACTGCTTGCTGGGCAGGTGTCTGCTCAGCTTAAGAGCTCCTGAATCCCAGTGGTTTTCAGGTACTACCTCCAAATGTGGTTTTGGCAAGGCAGTTGGGCTCTGCAGATAGTACGCAGTGTGTTACAAGGAATAACTTGCTGTGGATGAATTTATACATGGTGGAACCTGACTTTCTCTGCTTGAATTTGTCCGCACATGGGGTTATTCAGAAATGGCTGCCCTGAAATAAGATGGAGATAGTGAGTACAGTGGTGCGTTTGCTCCAGAAGAAGAGGGACCGTACACAGGTGTAACAGTTCAGGAATAGTTATTAAATCCAGAAATTATTAAAATTAATGTACAGGCACTTGGATCTTTTGGGGGCAGTGAGTCACCTATCTCTGTTTGACTGAAATGTGTCTAAGAAATGCTATGAGGTTTAAACGCTCTCCTGTTACAGTGGGTTTGGTTCAGTCAATGGCACACACAAGTATGTGTTTCTGACCCAGGGAGGGAGTCTGGTCTCCAGCCCAGTGTTCAACTGCTTGGGCATTTGCACTGGCTTATGCATATCAGCCAAAATGACAGTCTTGTGCCAAGAGTAACTGGACCTCTGCTAGAGTGATGGGCCTGCTCCTTGTGGGGTGCAGGGCAGAGCTACTATCAGGGCTGTGCCGAGGCAAGTACAGCCTCTCCCATGCCTGCCCTTAGGGGCTGGTATTGCAACCAAAGCTGCAGAAGGAATCCAGCTCCTAGGCTCTGTAGGCTTTGTAAGGTGTTTGCATTGCACTAGTGCCCGGGCTTTATCGCTTCCCTGGGGACAGAGCTGGGATAAGCCGGTGTGGCCCTCAGGGACAGGAGGGGTCGATAACGTGCTGTCCATTCTGGTAACCATCAAGTTACGGGAACGCTTGAAACAATGGAAATGAGTAGCACGGATATGATTTTCTTTGCTGATCTTTCATTACTAATTGAGGAGTTTTGAGGAATGTCAGGGCATTCACCCAGTTACAGGCGTGGCGGTAGCTTTCCCTGGTCTTTAGGAGCATCGAGGGTTAGAATGTGTGGTACCCATATACCGCTACTGCCAGTGGGGTCGTGGCCGGTGAGGTCTTTTCCACTAGGGTGGCAAAAAGCCGGGTGCAAGTTGGACACAAGGAGAGCCCGGAGACGGCTGAGCTGCCGGGATGCCCCTTTCCCCAGCCGGCATTTCCCCAGTCGAGCTTTGCTGGGGAGGCATTTCGGTGTCCTCCCTGCATAACAAGGGCATCGTCCTCCTCGGGAAGCGTCGTGTGGATTGGGGATAGTTTGAAGTTGATGAGGTGCGAGCTTCGCTGCTCACTTAGTGCTTTGATCGCTAAACTCTTCGGGAGGTCTGTTGCGTTTTCTGGCTAGACAGACGGCGCCAAGTTCAAGCTGAGAGGGCCCGAGGCGCTGCTAACCCCGCAGCCCGGCTGTGGTCCCCGGGGGTGAGGGCTCAGCCCCGGGGATAGGGACTTCTTGATAGCGGCCCCCCACCGCTTTTCCCAGGGAGTCCGGTCTCCGCGGCTCCCCCGGGGTGAAGTGCCCGACGGCGGGGCTGGGCCGACCTTATCCCTCGTCCCCGGTTTCGGGTACCTGCGGAAGCGGGACCCCGCGGCTGAAAAGGGGGTGGGTAAAACCGCGCAGTTATCGGCACCGTCGGTATCTTTAAACGCCCCTCCGCGGGGCCGGGCCTGCCCGTGCCCTGCCCTCCGGGGGAGATGGGCAGGTTTGCACTTCAAGGGGGTCTCCCCGGCCCCGCAGACACGCTGGAGCCAGGGGCTGTAGACATTTGCCACACGTGTGAACTTTCCTCCTCGCTGGCAGCTGTTATCTCTGCTCGATTCCCACTTTGATGTGGGTTCACACTTGCAAACGAGCCCGCCCGAGACCGAAGCGCCCATATAAGAGCGGTCCGAGCCCGGCGCTCCCCCAGGCCCTCACCGCCATGAACCAGGCCGAGCTCCCTTTGGCAGAGACCAAGCCCCACGGGGTCAGGCCCCACATCTGCTGCGCGCCCCCTCCCCGCGCCCCCACCTCTCTCGGCAGCACCCCCCTCCTGGTCAGAGCCGAGCCCCGACGTGGGGGGCCGCGGCCGAGCCAGCCCGCGGACAGCGAGCCCTGCGCGGCGGAGCGGGACCGAGCCAGTCCCCGGGAGCCCACCGACCCGTACCCGTCGGAGCCAGGTGGGTGAGGAGGGGGCAGGAAGGGAGAAAAGGGGAGCGGGCGCGGGGGGACGGGACGCAGAACCTCGACTCCCGTCGGTGCGACAGCCCGACGGGACGAGGGGAAGCGGAGGCACCCCCGGAGCCGGGGGAAGGGACCTCACCGCCGCCCCTTCCCTCCTCCTTCGCAGCCCCCGACGGCGGCTGGCTGAGCGCCGACGAGTCCTCGGGCTACGAGAGCGAGAGCGCCGGCGGGGAGCGCACTGCGGCGGCGGCGGGCGGGACCCGCGGGCGGCAGCGGCGGGCGCGGACAGCCTTCACCTCGGAGCAGGTCTGCCGGCTGGAGAAGACCTTCCAGCGCCAGAAGTACCTGGGGGCCTCGGAGCGGAGGAAGCTGGCGGCGGCCTTGCAGCTCTCGGAGATGCAGGTGGGTCCCGGAGGAAGCGGCTCCTTCCCGGCCCCGTCGGACAGGGGCAGGCAGGCTCGGCTTCGGCCTTCCCGGCCCGGAACAGACGTAGCTGGGTTTAGCAGGGGCTGTGGGAAGGGTAGTGAAATCCCTCGGGAATTAACGAGTTAACGCTCGAGGATCTTTGGGGCGCTTTGTACCGGGCAAGTATCAAGGTTCCTGTATTTCTTAATAAGGCAAGCTATTTGCCCTTGATATACGGCGATCTGCGTAGACCTTGCAAGGTCTTGTCACATGGTCTTAAAGACTCAGTGGTTAATCTAAATCACTGAACACGGACACTCTTCCCCTCTACACCCCTCAGATCCTCTGCCCTGAGTTAACTAGGGCGAAAGCGTCAGTCCAACTCTGTCAATTCAAGTGGAGCAAAATGGCAAAGGCAGACGAGATACAGTTGTTTATAGTCTGAACATTATTTTTAAGCAAAGTCCCTAATTTCTCTCCTCCACTCCCCACCCCGTTCTCTTTGTTGCTCAGATCAAGACCTGGTTTCAGAACCGGAGGATGAAACTGAAGAGGCAGATACAGGACCACCAGCACAGCCTCGTGTCTCCTGCTCCGCTCTACAGCTACCCCCCGGGGCCCCATCCAGCCCTGTTTCAGGAGGGTCTCCACTACCCCTTTGCCCCACAGCACCAGAGACTCCTGCCTCTTACCCCGGTGCCTGCTGTGCAGTTCAGCTTCTCCTTTCCCAGATACGATGCATCGCAAAGCACCTACTGCTTTATGGCAAATGAGCTGCCGTACTACCATCAGCGCCTTCTTCCTCATCCTTCTTTCCATCCAATTATTCAGAATAAAATGGACAAGCAATGCCACCCTGTATACGCATTATAGGGGGGAAAAAAAAACTGGGGCAGGCAAAGGGGGAAAGTTTTGCATGCTGTAATGGTATTATTGTGTTCTCAGAATCTCTTGTCTAATTTGGAAGAGTATGTGTTTATTATTTTAACTTAAATATCAAAAGGAATAATTATATATTTTTGCTAATTGATATTAAAATTTATTGGATATGATGCCACTCCTTCATTTTTTGTTTGATAGGCTATTAATTTTTTAAAAATTGGTAGTCTACTATCTTTATTCAAAAGATAGACTGAAAGGAAGCTGATGAAAGGAAACTGGAAGGAGAAAGGTGGCAGCAGAAACTTGCTTTTGCCAAATTTCCCATGGTGTAGGGAAAAGATATTAAGTTTAGTCTGAAATGGGCATGTTAAGAAACTGGTTTTCATTTCACATCCCCAGTTTTCCATATATATATAAAAATAAAATCTGAACCTGCGCCAATTCTATCAAGGTTGCACTCGTGCAGTGTAAAAGACCGTGCTCGCGTGAACATCGGTTTTGGGTAATGGGGAAGGGTTTAGATGTTTTAATGCACCTTACCTGACTTTCCTACGCTCATGGTTAGGTATATTCTCTCTGTTGTTGAGTGTGTTTGGGAGCCTGAACCTTAACAGTTGCATTGCACTGTTTTTGGCTAAGTGCATCCCCCAAGAGGAAGGATAAACTGTTGGTGAGTTTCTCTTCTGAATATTAATCAATTTATTGCTTTGCATTTCCAGTCTCATCTTTCCTCGAAAGCGTCAGCTGTGTTAATTAAGTCGGTGTGTCTTTAAACAGAAATTAAATGGTTCAAGGCCTCAGTATGGAATTTTAAAGTTCTACAATTAACAAAACAAATACTTTGTGAAAAAAATTAAGAGCATAATTGTGTTCAGTTTGTAGCCATATCATTTAAATGTGACTTTAATCTGCAAATTTGGCCTTTGATTCACGACTAAATGCCCATGATAATTGCATATTTTCAACTTTTTTTTTTTTTTTAGTAAATTGAACCCTTTAGAAGAAAAGTTTAAAGGGAGTAGCTCAAGTTTTTGCTTTAGCAATTTTGAAATTTGTTGGGTTTTTAGTTCTTCCTGGGATCAGTTTTCACTCTTGAAAGAACTTGATTAACACTTTTTTTTGTCTTGATCGTTTAGATTTTAATGAAGTTTCCTTATTCATCTGAAAGATCTTCTAAATGCATTAGAAATTAAGTTGGTTGCTGTATTGTTGTCTAAATTTTCCCCCTCCAATCCAGTGAGCCATCAAGAGTTTCAATGTAATAGCCTAGGGGCGTCTCACTTGTGAAAGGATGGGGAAAAGGGAATTTTTCTCCAATTATGCTGTTCCAAACCAGATGCAGTCTTAGCTCCAAGAGGATTCAGGTTGACATGTTGGAAGCAAACTTACTGGTTATCGGGGGAAGCAAGGTGTGGAATTACAGGCTGACCGTTCACGAAGAGTCATGCTGCATCTTCCTTCTATTGTATACTCTGTGTTCAAAGGGACTAAGAAATGCAAGGTTGTCCCTTCAGCTGCCTAGCCGCATCTCTGAGCAGTGCTGTTCTGGTGTGGCACTGAGAAGGTGTGTGCTGGGAAAGCGGGAAATTCCTTCCAGTGTCTCCCACCCTCGCCCCAGATATGAAAGGTAGGAGTGCTTGAGAGCAGGTTCAGAGGTAACTTCGTTACGGCATGCTCAGGGATTTCTTTTTTCATCAGAGGGTATAATTAAACAGAAGATGAGACACAGGAGGCGGGAATTTGGATGGAAGTACATCCCTTCCTGTATCTCAATATCCCTGTTTTCTACCAAAGGCTGATTTCAACGTTGTTCTCAGCCCCACAACACAACCGTTAATGAGAAGGCAAAGGGAGAGTGGGGTACAAAGCTGTTGTAGGCCCTGTTTGTCGACTCTTTTTTTCTTATGAGCAATCTCTCCCTGGAAGGGAGGGTTTGTTTGGTTTTTCTTTCCTTTGACAATTGCGAAGTAGTCTAACTGTCACCTAGCAAGCAGGTTAGGATGAAGTGGGGAGGGAAGGAGATGTAATCACACCCATTGCAACTGCTTTATGCTGATGCAAGATCTTTTGTTTCTCATTATTCCCTAAGGGCTCGGCTTTGCCATTTTCATAAAGCTTGCTTTGAGATTTTTAGGAACAGCCCTGAGTGTTCCTGATAGCAAGCTTAACAGAATCCTGCAGTTTAAAATCAGCTGAAACTTTAGAAGTAAAAACTGAAACATTTTCATTTTGAGTATCCCAGGAGACCTGAACAACTCCAATGTTTTCATCAGCAGATTTAAATCACAGGTATGTTTGACACTGGCATCAAAATACATGCTCGCCAATTAATCCTTTCCCTCTCCCTAAATGCATAAATGGAATATCTGCGTCAACACACAGGGGAGGCCACTTCAGGAATGGTGCAGAACATACAGATAAAAGACAATACTGGACAACTTGTTCAGTTTTGCTCATAGGGCTGACAACTTTGGTACCATTTTCATTTCAATGTGCTTGCTGTAGATTACAAGTATTTCCCTAAAAACCCACACTCAAACAGAATGGTCTAAGTTTTTAACACTCTTGTCTACTACGTTATATAATTACTATGTAAATTTAAGTGTGAGGAGTACTCTCCTTTTCAGTGGGGATCACCACATGATTATGAGTTGTTTTCTGAAAACAAACCTTTGGATAGAAAAATTTATATAGAAATTTCAATACAGCATAGTGAAGACTGTAGGAATAAGTGAAGTTCCAAGTCCTTCACATACACCCTCAGTATTACTTCTCTAATACAGGCAAATTCTTTTCTCCTTTAACATAAACCCCAAAAGTTGATTTTAAAAATTAAAGTTGAATTATCAATCTATTTAATATAACAAAATAAGTTAAATAATTACTCCTAGAGATATTTGGCAGTTCTTATTTAGATTACAGATAGTCTTTGGCATTTTTAACAGGAAGGAAGATATGGCTGGAACCTCAGTCTTTTATGGTCATCGGTTAGAGTCGTTGCTGGAATGACAGAAGAGTAACAAGATAATCCTGGGCTGGGAGGCAACAGTAAAGCTGGACTTGGCAAAACAGGCTGAAGGGACTGAGCTGGAACAGAAGGCAATAACAAGGCAGGGCTTGGCATAGCTGGGTGAAGGGAAACAGTAGAGGTAGAAGAGACATTGATGTCCATCCCCTGAGAATAGCTGGAGTTAGCAATATCTGGATAACAATAAGGCAAAAATAGGCCTGAGAAAAGAGCTTCCACCCTGGCATCTTGAGTCTGACGTTTAAATTTCATGCGACGATTCTGAAACCAGGTCTTTATCTGAGGATAAGAAAAGAAAAAAGTCAAGAACCAACCCACTTGTCCCTTGTCCCCTTTCCATATAGTACATCCTATATAACCATATAAACATCCTGAAGTCAGACTTACTATCTGAGTAACAGAATGTATTAACAGTTATAAGATTTAGGGCTAATAACATTGATCTGTATTCAGTGTAGAGTAATTGTCTGGCATGAGGGAGAAATCAAACTGTGACAACCCCATGATGCACAGGAAGCCAATCAATCAGAGATAAGATCTGGAGCGGGACTGTAATTCAAGATTAGTACAGTGCAATTTAAATAGGTGGGTAGGGCTAGTTCTGTTCCAAGAGAAATCCTGCAATACCATCAAGGATATTCATAAATTGAAGGAAGAATTAGCCTGAAAATGGAAATTCCACTGATGGTGCAAGTACCGTTACCTCCAATGAGTTTTCGCCTTTTAAGTTTGTATTCACGGTTTCACATTTCTGTGCTGTCTCCGTTTTAACGCAAACCTGCGGCAGAGAGCAGAGCTGTGCCAGATGAAGCGGGGCTGTAAGCTTGTCCTCTGACAGAGGGTTAAGGCTGACAGGCGGCCTGACAGGCGCTGTCACTGTCCCCGTCCGCCGGGCGATCACGACGTGCCTACCAAGGCGAACACGGGCGCCTCTGCTCATACCTCCCGCGGTTCTCCGGGGGGGTGCGAGGCCCGTCTCCCCCCTCAGGCAGAGGGGGACCCGGTGGGCCCCAGCGGCGCTCACCTGGCTCTGGGAGAGGTTCAGCGCGGCGGCCAGGCGACGCTTCTCGCTGGCGCCGATGTAGCGCTGCTCGCGGAAGCTCCGCTCCAGCTCCTGCAGCTGCGCAGCAGAGAACTTGGTGCGGGGTCGCCCGGGCACGGCAGGGCCGCCTCCGCCCGCCTCCACTTCGTGCCCGGGGCTGCTGCCGTCCACGGCTTCTGGCACGGCGGGGCCGCCGCCGCCCGCCTCCGCTTCGTGCCCGGGGCTGCTGCCGTCCGCGGCCTCCCGGTGCCGGAGCGCGTCTGCGGGGACAAGATGGGGCGTCAGGGGGGGGAGCGGGGGATCCTTCCCTCTGTGCGGGTGCCGGGCCGCGCGGGCGGTGACGTAGGCAGCGGCCGCACGTGCAGCTGCTGTTCCCCGACGGCCCCACGCGCGGCGGCCGTTACGCTAACGGCCGCCACCAACGGTCACGCCGCGCGACCCGCCTGTGAGGAGAACGCGGGACTCACCGAGGTCCGCTGGGCTCTCCCGGCTGCCGGTGCCTCCACGCGGGGAGCGGGGCCGGCGGGCGGCGGCCTGGGCTCCGCCGCGGCTGCTCTGGGCCAGCCACTCCACCGAGAAGGGGCCCTTCTCCATCGCTCCCGGCTCCGCCGCTGCTCCCCGCTCACTGAAGCTGCCCCGGCTTTGGGGGCAAACATTTAAAGCGCTTTCTGCGACGTGGTTTGAAAAGGCCGCAAAAGCATCAAATGAGGCCGAGAACAAAGGACCCCATTGAGAGGCGCTTTAATCTCCCCTTTCAGGTGATTGTTACATCCGCCTAATCTCTGAATGCAGTAGTTAGCAGGACTCAAGGCTACCTGACCTGGCGCCAAGTTCAGCTCTGAGTTGTCTCTTGGCCACGTAGCTGCTGGTAATTGCATCACGGCCTGCACTTTTTGTGCTGCCAAAACTGGCCTCGACTCTCGAACCATGCCGTGATTTTCAATCTTTATCGCCTGGTATGAAGGACAAGGATGCAGAAGGGGCTGGTAACAAAGGAGGACATAGAGGGGCCTGTTTTATGAGACTTAAACCCAAATTTGGAGCCTCTCTTGCATGTTTGATGCAGGGCTTGGAAGAATCCTGTTGTCTTTCTACCAGCAGAGTGACTCAAAGTAGGAACGAGTAAGTAGTCCTCGAGCTTGCAAACAGGTAAAAATTATGGAGAAACACTGATACTGGTATCTTCTCAATATGCCTATGAATAACACTCTGCTCTTTATCAAGTCAAGGTGGGTAGATATTGTTTGAACTAGGAGTTAGTTGGAAACGCAGGGCTAAATATTTTTCACTGCTGTCCACGAGGCAGAGTGCTGCAGTTATGACTCATCTTTCTCTGAAGTGTGAGGTACAGTTGTTGACTTCAGCTTAGGTAGTATCATAGATTTAAAGAAGTCTTCAGCGAGAGAAGGTTTGAAACTAGATCACAGTAGTGTTAGCATGGCAAATTGTTAGGTCATTTGTGTAAGGTAGGGAGGGAAGTTTTGAATTATCTAATAGGTAGTAGAATGACTTAATTCTTATGAATTTATTTAAGAATAAAATTAAGCAATGAATAGTTATGTTTCCGGATATCGGACAGGATGAGAAACACTGAGAAAATTACTAATTAGCTCGAATTTATCTGTTCATGTCTTAAAACATGATCTCCTTTCCCTGCACCCCAAGAAAGAAGTGTGTGCATTTCAAAGTAAACAGTTCTGATGTTCTTATAAAGTAGATCAAAGAAGAGGAGTGTAAACTCTGTTCAGAGGCAGTCTGTTCAAGGATGATTCAGATAAGGGTGAGAAAAGAACCACTTTTACGGTCTGAAGTGGGCCTGGGATGGCACAGTCCTTATCCTCTGCAAACACAGGCTAACACATTTACAGGTTGTTTCAGTAAACAGCCACTACTGCTTGAGTTTATACAGTCAGAGATAATGAACTAGCTTTCTCGCAGAGCTGAATGTGCTTGAGACAACATGTTAATTCTTAGACTTCAAAGAACTTCATGTCACCTTTTATGAACGGTGATCTATTTGTGGTGAGATGGCAAAAGTCAGATAATGCTACCCTTCCAGCTCTTTAACCTCTAAGGTTTCCTATATTTTCTCAGGCAGGAATATTGTCTTCTCCCGTAAAACGTAATGCTATTTGCATGTTCTTTTGTTAAATCTGCCGAAGCATGGCATAAATAAGAAATTTTTAGACGGTGACTTTGAATATTCTTCATACATACATTTGCAGTTAAAAAAATCTTTTGTTCTCCTTGTAATAACAAGAAAAATTCTCTTGAATATCCATCTGGGCAGTCTGTTTTTCTTCTTTTTATCAGCATGAAACCTCCAGGTGATTACATATGCTTCAAAGTAAAGAAATTACTTCGCATAGCTGACACTTATGTTTTACTGTAAAACTTATCTGAATAGACTAATAGGGATGGCAGTTGCATTGTCTTAATGTGCGTCTAAAGCCACACACAGCAATTTATAGGTTTTAAAAACAATCAAGATGCAAGTTAGAAGTTTACAGCTTTTCTTTGTAATGAAAAAAAAACCCAAACAAAATCCCCCAGAACCACAGAGGAATCTACAGATTCTTTTTATGCATTTACCAGCTGAAATAAATCTTAAAACAAATAAATAAAAAACCACACAAACCAAACAACAACAAAAAAACACACACACACCCCCTCCCAAAACCAGAAAGGAGATTGTTGCTAAGTAGTCTGCTTTGATGGCAATGAAGGGGTATAGTCTTGAAGCCTTAGTGCAACGTTATGGAAAAAAATACTGGGAAATAATTCAGTATTCAGGATGATTTGTCTGAAATGGACTGTTACATGTATGTATTTTAGTTAGCTTGGTGCCTAGTCCTACAAACCTGCAAATTAGTCCCGCAAAGAATAATGTTTGGTCTGGAAAAATGGTAGTCATAGACAATTTCTGAAGTTGATCATTGTAATATACTTAGTGTTACAGGTAACATCTAATCAGAGGGATCAGTAAGACATCAATCCTTTATTATATTATTGTTTCTAGTTGTTAATTAGTATTGTGCTTATTTTAAGAGATGAACAAATGTTTTTAGGCAACAAAAAGATTGCCACTATGATGTCAGTTTTTGAATTTGTATTTTAGTGTTAATGAAACTCGTGGGTTTATTTATGGTGTTTGTTTTTTTTTTTATTCTTAATCCTTCAATCATGTATCACCTTATTAACTGACTAGATTGGAATAATCGATTTTATAGCTTTTAGGAGGAAACCCTCAATTTCAAAAGACACAGGAGGCTAATATAATATTTTTGTAGCAGAGGAGACTTTCAGACTCATGCTGTGGTTAGGCTGGTGAGGCTTCCTTCCTACTTTTTTGCATGGGACTGAATCACCTGAGAAAGTCTTTCTAGAATTTATCTTTACATCCTCTGAAGTAGTTTGCCTTCGAAATTGTACTTAGGAGGCTAGGAGTAGGGATTTCCATATTGCCCAGCTCTTTCTGAAAAATCAAGTATCTTTTTAAAGGGTGGTGGGGGGGAATCTCCTTTGCTTTATCTGCTGGTGATAAAAACTCATATGTTTGTGTCAGAATCTCTCTGAGAATTCTTTCATTGCTGAGGATGTTTTTGCATTTAATGCAACCACTTTAGAAACGAATACTAGTAGTTTTAATTTATAATTGTAAATAACAGGCTTAGGCATACCATTAAAGACTTCTCCTGCTTCTTGGGTAAAATAAAATGTACGGACAACAATATTTTTGTGTTGGTATAACTCTTAGCAGTAAACCGTGAGCAGGTATAAAATGAAAGTGGCTTTGGGGACTGCCCATGTTTTAAATACTGTCCCATTTATTGTAAATAGAAGTAGATGATAATGACTAAATTTTCTTGTGTTGGCATGTGACTGCAGTATAAAAGATGTAATCTCCCACGTTAGAAACTCAATATGCATTTTTTGTGTGTTTGTGGGTTTTCTTTTTATTTTTTTAAAAGCTGTTAGTATTACTTAAAGTGATTGTTTTTCTGTAAGATTTTTCTGTCGTGTTTCCTTGAGTTGATGTTTAAACTTTAGTGGTTTAGGTTTTGGGGTTTTTTTTTGGAGGGTACTGATTCATAACAAACTTAATTTTTGCCAGATCGTGGAACCCTGTAATGTTAAAACAAAACTAAGCAGGGAGCTCAACAAAACGAGAAGAGGGCTATGGAAGTGATAAATACAAGAAAACATATGACTGAAGTGAATTACAGTTTTTAAATGGTAATGTTCATGGGTTGAGTGTTATTGTGATGATTTACCTAAGATATAGAGCACGGCTTGAGGCAAAGTCCCCACTCAAAGGACTTTGATGGAGTGATTGTAATCCCATAAGCGACCATCACATGAGAGTAATTACAATTTAAAAGGTAATTGCGGTGTGTTTCTGGTTAGCAATTAACAACTGGCAGGTCCTGTGATGAAACATTTATCCCATCTTCCATTGATGATTAGCATTTTCTGTGAATACATAGACTACAAAAACCATAATGACCAAAACTTTGAATGGAAATAGTAAACTGGAGAAGTATTGTGGAGGTGTATCTGACTCAGGTTTTACTGCTGCGATTTAATGATAACATTTCTTGATCGAGATCTCGGTGAAAATGTTTGGTATCACTTAGAGCTATGCTTTCTTCTGTCTATTTAAGTCTCTTGTTGAAATAACTTGACGGAGTGTCTCGATTAATCATACGTTTTTACTCATTGCATCAGTTGTGAAGGTCTCGTCCTGCAAAGCAATAACTATTCTCGTGGTGTTGATTTGATTATGGAAAATATTAATGCGTAGAAGCTGTACTAGGATTTGTCAGTATGCTAGCAGTGAAAGTATCTAAGCAATCAAAACCACCGGAGACAGGCTAATTCAATCATTTGAACAATTTCTAAAGGCATTCGTCAGATAAGAATGTTATGTACCGCATTAATTTCTATGTCGTACAAAGGGCACACCTAGCTAAACGATGTACGTTGAGTAGAACTAACAGCTCTCTGCTGTTGAAGGGAGTGGTTTCACCCACCCCTCCCTCTATCTTTCTAGGCACGCTTTTCCCCACATGTTCAGAGTTTAGCTAACCCTCTATTAGGGAGTCCATCTCGGTTTCTAATCTAGCAGGAAACAAGCAGGAAAGAAAAAATAGCAAATGGCTTTTTAACAGAAAGGAGAGCTAAACCTGCTCAGTTGGATGAGCTCTATAACTTGCACAGAAGAATGCTTGGTGCATGGAAGGGAAGAGGAAGAAACAGCATGATTCCTTTCAGCAGTGAGTAGTTTTGTTGCTTTATATAAATTAATGCTGGTGTCTTTACACTCAGTGGGTCAGTATAATTACTCACTTTCTGCAAATGGAGAGACTAAGGTAAGAACTAGAGTGATGTGCAGACACATATGTAACTCAATAGTGATTTTTGAATGTGGGTTTTACTTTCAAGGCTTCTTTGCCAGCTTTTCTAGATGTTCTGATTAGATTAGTTTGACCCTGTAGCATGTCCTCTGCTCCTTGTTCCAGTACTTTATCGAATTTAATGTTGCTTGCTCGCACTGGTGCAAGGCCTCTTATGATGGTGCTGAGTTACGTCATCTAGTGGCACTTTGCAGTACTCAAAGAAGAATCTGTTAATGGGCTGAAAGCATGCTCTTCCGTTCGTTAAGTACTATGCATCTGTGATTCAGCAATAGCTGAGTAACAGCTTAATTTTAATAGCGCATTGTTCTCCAATAAAGGGGTAGTCTGTTACTGCTTTCAGGCTACCTCTGACAGTGGATAATGGTTTTCTTCCTTAAAGGATATTATACGGTAATGGGAAAAAATACTTTTAATGCAAAACAATACCTTTTTAGAATTTAAATTCAAATAGTGCTTAATCTTAATTTAACACCCGTAATACATTATAAAACAAAAAAAACCCAAGGAAATTTGTTTAAAAAACTTGATCCAACTCACAGGAAGTCTGTGCCTGAGAGAAGAAAATAAGTTGTTTGATATAGCATTAACTATTCTTCATTGTAAGATTTTTTCCTTTCTCTTTCTGCTTTCCCTTTTTCACTTGATCTACAGCTTCCCATATCTACAGCTGATAAGGCTTTGATCCTGCAGAATGGAGGAGTCGTCCGGCGGGGGGGGGGGAGGGGAAGTAATAATTTATATAGAGGATTGAATTCAGACCACGTTGTAATGCATATTTTATGAAGTGGAATTAAGATTGTATGAGTAATTCCAGTATGTTTTAACTTTTCAGCTCCTAGTAGATTGCTCAATATTTACAAAGATTTATTTTAAAAAAATACCCACAATGTGGAATTGTATCAAAGCTCACTATCAAAAATGGTAAAAAATACAGTTTGCTGACAGGAATAAGCATTGTAGTCCCAAGTTCCGGAGGGAACTGTATTATAGAAACAGATGGCTTGCAGAAACTGAAGAGGAAAAACCCTAAAGGCCCAAAATTCTTTCCTCACAGCAATAGCTCTTGTCTCCCCGTATGCTTCATAAACATCCAGTCCTTTCTTTCCTTCAATCTCCTTTGAGATTGCCGTATTTTGTCGTTCTCTCCGTCTCAGTCCAGCCGCTTCTTTCTTCCCGTGTGCGCCGGGGAAGTGTCGGCAGGGGGAGCGCCGAGAACGGGGGAGAGGCTGGCTCCGGCTGGGGCGCAGCCGCGGCAGCAAAGTTTTTGGAGAATGCTGAATCTCAAAAGGTCGTCTCTGGAGTCTGTGTGAAATCTAATTAGAGCTCATTAATTAAACTACTGTAGTATTTGATATAGTTAAAACAACAAAAAAAATTAGTCCCAAACTGAGCTATTTTAGGTCGGGTATTGAGTCAGGCTTCCCTCCCCCACCCCCATGCACACCTGTGGTGTGTAAATTCTCATTAAACCGCAGTTCTTCAGTGAAAAAAAACCCAAACAACAACAGCAAAGACAAATATTTGAAGTTGTTTTGGTGGGGTGTGTTTTGTTTTGTTAAAACCTAAACCCAAGAATTTTCCTCTTTCTGGATGTCTGTGGTAAGAGTTAGCCGAGGGTCAGAAAACTAGCCTGAATTGGTGCAAGCTAGGCAGGAGGAGGATGAGGAGGAAGGTATGAGGGACTATTCCTTTTCAGCATCAGTGAGCTTTTTAATATGCTCAATTCTTCATATAGAACTGCACCTTTCTTGTTCACATGTAGTAATGAAATTGACTTCTTGACAGATTAAAAAAAAGAAAAGAAAAAAGTTCTATGTAGTTGTTGGAACATGAATTTGAAGACGTAGTTTCAGTTAAAAATTAATCTAAATGTTCATGGTATAGTATGTTGCTGCTGTGTTGTTTTTTGTAGCAAAATACTGTATTTGTATGTACAGACCACGATTCCTTATTGCTTTCCCACTGTCACTTATGCCAATGTTGACAGGTAGTGTTCCAGAGAATTAAATTTACACGTGCCAGTGAGTTTTTGAAAAAGGCAGAGATGAACATATTTCCTTCTACCTAAGTCTTGTCTCTTTTCTCTAGGGCAAATCTGTCACAGATATTTGTGTGTTAGAGAGAGTGAGTACAGAGAAAATGTAAACAGTTTCTCTTCCCTCAAAGGGGGATTCCGAAGATGTTCCTAAGTGTCCTTCCAGTTTAAGTAACTTCTGCTTCTCTTCCTTCGTTATATTGATGCAGCTGATTTTGCAGGTACAAGGTGAATCAGATCAGTGAACTAATTCTGGGGCGGGGAGCAGAATTTGTTGTCAGCTGCTTTTTTTTTTTTTCTAGGCAGGTTGGTTCTCTGATCAAGTTTAAAGCACAGATACAGTGAGGCAAAAGTAGGAATAGGAAGTCATGGGAACTGCAAAATACTTGTCATGTAATGCACATCATTACGAAATATAAGGGCACAATTTCTGAAAAAAAGACGTTGTTCCCTGTGTCTTGGGTTTTAGTAATCTTTGTTTTCTCATAGACTGATAATGTTCTAATCGTGTTTCTGCTGATGGAAAGGAAAAGACCCTATCCCAGGGGAGAAAAATTGGTCATGAAATTACTTTAAAACCCTAAGATACTGAATTTTACTAGATTTCCTCTTGTGTTAGAGGTAGATTTGCAATGCTTTAGAACAATAAATAATCAAAAGTCCTTTCCAGCTTGGTGCTTCCCTCTTTGTGCAACTGGTATAGTGTCATTGTTCACCACTGTCTTGATTTGTACCTGACTTCACTTGTATTTTTTTTTTAAATAATCGGCATTTTGTACTTTTATCTGCATATAGAGGTAAGTTCACACTTTCCCCTCTTTTGTATCCCATTTTTTTTTCAATTTCCCAACAGTTGAGAAATGGCAACAGTGGGAGTATACTTGTGCAAAGGAATTTTGTTAGAGCTTTCACTGCACATTTAACTCAGGCAGTGGTACAAACTTCAATACAGTTGTAGAACAGTGGCATGTACCCCTGTATGTTATTTTCATCGTGCTATTTTCATCTTATACGGTTTGGGGTTTTTTTGTTGTTTTTTTTTTTTAGGAGGTGAAAAGGACATTTGTAGCTAGGGTTCTGCCTTTCTATTTAAGCCTTACACAATGGGATCCTCCTGTCCTTACCTTCTAGCTTTACCACTTATTAATTTTAAATAATTTTTTTTAATGATAATTAATTTGTATCTTACACTGTGGCATAAAGAAAAATGGAAAATGTCTCTCCGCCTGGTCACTAACCATACCTTTTACTCTCCCTTCAGTCTTTTTCAGGAAGGTGTTTAAGCATAGGGTTGTTGTTTGTGTTTGAGGGATTAAGCACAAACTGGACAGACGTGGAAAAGCCTGTAGATAATCTGTGCTTCGCTATCCCATTGTTGTCCCATCTCTTTACAGATTTGCTGGTTCTGCTTCCAGTATCTGTCCTGAGTTTTATCATTTGTATGTCCTGCTGTTTCATCACTTTATATATGCTTACAAAGACTGGTGTCTTGGAGTTAATAAAAACATGTGGAGTTTGAGAACATTTGGAGTATGTTTACATTTAGTAAACATTTAGTTAACATTTAGTATATTACTGTGGGATCAGTAACGAGTGATACCCAAGAAGAATGAGAACTAGATTCACTCTCCTCAAAGGATTTTAAAAACATAAAAAACCCAACCCGAAGCATAAAAAATATAATAAATCAATGAGGTGCTTGTTTATCTGTTCATATACCCCCCCTCCTGAGCTTTCGTAAATGAGCTGAAATGATTCCTCTAACATAGTGAGTGAATTGAAACACTGTGTTTCTTGTTTGAATTTACATAGACCTGATTGTTCTAACTTTCTTTTTATAAAAGCTACTTCTTTTAATTTAAAAGAAAAAAAAAGAGATACCAAATATTAAAATTCTCTTCTTTCTGATATTCATGTGCTCCTTCAGTTCAGTCTTGCCTACTTGTCTTGCTACTACCATGTTTGATATGGTTGCTCTTCGGCCTGATATTTTTATTGATTTCACTCCAACCTCAAACACTTTGTTTTCTTCTCTTTTTCGTAACATGGCATTATTTTTCCTATTAGCTTTTAATTTAAACTGTGTACTCTGTGTCTTTGGAAAAAAAAAAAACAACAAAACGGGGGGGAAGGGAAAAGATAGAAATAAGCATCAGTTGTAATCTTGTTGCATGGGGCTCTGGGAATTGTTATAGGCTGAATTATACAAGAGATATATTAAAGGTAAAATGTACACTTTTCTGATACAATTATGTTTTTTAATTATTTTACATTAACATGAAATCTTTGTGGAATTTGAGAAACTAGAACTTTTATGGGCATTTGTCTCTTGTTTATTTCTATTTTTGTTTTGTATGCCTTTTTTGCACCTTTATGTGCAGTGATTCTGGAGGTTCCTCTTGATTTTAATGACAGTTATTAGATATAATTTTTTTAATATTAAAAAATACTCCCAGTCTCTCACAAGTGAATTTAGTGATGTATTGGTTATGTACTTCCATCCCCTTTAACACAAGCTTTAATATGAAATCAGTGAATAAACATACAGTTGTGGATGCAATTTTTTATTGCCTTTTAATTTAAGAAAAAAAGTGACATGTAAATAGAATAGTCCTCTGACACTATAGTGTTACAGACAAATGAAACAGTAACTTCTAAAATATTTGTTTAGGCTTGTATGGTATAGCATAAAAATAACTACTAAGTAAAATGACTTGTAATGCACCTAGTTTTGCATTTTCCGAGCACATAGCTTTACAAGACTTGTTAGAATTTTTGATGCAGGGTAATGCAAACTTTTGATCTTTGACTGAAACATTAGATTTTTATTTGACATGCAGTATACACAGTTACATTGTTTCATAATAGTATTTTTCCCCCCAGAATTGATGTGATACATTGCTATTTAAACTAAATAAAAGTAATTGGACAGAAACATAAAAAACATGTTTAATGACCATTTTTCTACTGAGTGAAAAAAGCCAAGAGAACGTCTATACTTCTGAGATACCTGTGGATGAAAGAAGAAAAAAATTTAGCATGTTTATTATTTGATTTACTATTAACTGTCTGATTTTTACAAGAGAAGAATTTGTAATGCCACATGCGCAGGCATCATGTAAAAGGTACTTAGGATCTTAAAGGATCAAGCCCTAAGAATAAAGAACCCCATTGAAGACAGCCCACTTGAGTAACATTTGCATGACTGGGCGTTACACACCTGAGTCAGCACTAGCTGAATTCAGCACTAACTGACTCCGAGCAACTGAGATAGGTCCAAAGAGTTGGATTTTTGCAGTTTGTGTGACTACATTCCTATTATTTTCAATTGGAGTTTTATGGGAATAAGGGCTATAGGAGTAGCTTCTTAGCAAGGCATATATTTTGGGTAGAATGTTAAACCATACAATGTGTTAAATACTGTACTTGGATAAATGCTTAAAACATTATTCTTGTGATAAATCATGTTTTTAGCATGAAACCAACATTCAACCATTATATCAGAGTAAATAATGCTAATATCTTTTTATTCAGTTTTTGATGGTTAAGCAAGAGTTTCAAAAATTAACCTTTCATTTCTTCATACATCTGTTTTTCTCTATGCATTTCTACAGTCACTTTGGCAATGCTGTTTGAAATGAACGGCGAGGTACCTCAGTCGCCCCATTTTCCCATGCTCTATGCCTCTTTAGATCCAATTCTCAAAGAAGTATAAGCATAGGAAAAAGGAACAACGAGCCAGGTCAAGATCAACTCCACCTGCAGCAAGAGTAAACCTGGAATATAAATTTATAGATTAAGGAGAATAAAAATAAATTATTTTCTTTACACAGTACTTTTTAGTTTGATCTCAGTGTTATAAGGCTGAATGCAGTGCAGGCTAGAACAGGGGTTAAAGTATGAGATAACCAACATTAATGCCTAGGATTCAGCAGAGACTTAAGAGTATTTAGTATGTTAAAAATTCATCAGTGCAGTCTCATTTTTTGAAATATGTTAAAGAAAACAGAAAAAATGAAGAATCATCTCTGTAGAACTGACCTGAAGATGAATTAAAAGTCAGTAACAATATCCTGTGTTCAGTATATTGCACTACCCCACAATATTTGAAGCTTTTTTAATTAAAGGCTGCAAAAATACCTACTTCAATTACCCAACAAATGCATGAGAGAGAGAGAAAAAGCTTATAAATTACAGAATACTGTAAAATCGTCTCTACAAAGAACAGTAAGGCTTACCTGGTTAGCTGTCTGATGCCTGAACTGCAATAACTTCGTTTTCATGAGAATTTATGCTCTGCTCAAGACCTTGAAGAAGTATGAACAATACAGAGTAACTGTTTTCATAAGTGATAATCGGTTTGCCCCTTGCCAAGGTCTTTGCTGCACCTGCAGATTGGGTGCAGAAAAAGCGCTGCTTTGTAAAACTGATGAAAATATGGGAAGTATCATTCATATGTTGGGGGAGGTAGAAACGGGACTGCAATGGACAACAGAACTGATAGGAATAATTAAAGTGATGGCTTGAAATGTGCTCTGAGAATGAGAATTTATCTTCTGTGCTTTCTTTCACACACGTCAATGGTGTTTGAAAAATGTAAATCCGGGAGAGGACTTCTTGTTCTCAAAGCCTGTGCTGTGTTTTCTGTCTAACTCCCCCCTTTCCCCAGCACACTCTTTTGAGAATCTCTATCAATGTCCTTCACTGCAAATACAACTTTACTGGGGAGATATCAAGGTCTGTGTACAAGGCTTTCCTCTGCTTATCCAGGCACCAGCAAGGCTCCCTGCTGGATGCCAAGGCTGGGCACATCTTTCACCATATTTAATCCTATGTGCTAACAAATTCTTTAACCATTTGCTTTCAGGTTGCTGTCTGTCTTTTAGGACCTTTATTACACTATAACACTTGATCCTCTATGTAGAGATGATCTGTTTTATATATTAGAAGTGGAGCGATCAGCTAAAATTGTCTGGAATTGGTTCAAATTAAGTCAGAGAACTACAGTGTCACAAGTAGCCACAATACTAATTGTTATGTGCTGTTGTTTACTCATAAGTTTGGACACTCCTGAAATTCATTAAGTGTGCTCTTTCAGTGTCAGAAGATTTGTTGAAGTTTGTTGAAGAATTTCACTACTCAGTGGGTGCCCCTAGGTTTGCTTTATTAACAACTCAGAGTTGGGCCATCACCTCAGTGAGTGGCGAAGAATGACAAGGAATAATCTCATATATATATACAGTTAAAACAAACATTACATAATTGGTATTTCTGTCCAAGAGGGTCTGGGTGTTCCCTTACGGCTTTTCAGTTGTCTATTCTTTAGTAATTTCAAAAGTCCATACAATTCCTCTGCCTCAGGTGATTCTTCATCGTCTCATTCCAGTTCTCCTTTTGAAGTTGCAGCTCACTGGCGCGGTGTCTGGTCACCACAGTCTTTTGTCTTCTTCAAACAATCTTTACCTGTAGGATTCTTAGAAACTTAAGACATTCTATTAATTATATGCTTTAGTCTATGTCTATTTTTGAATGCCCAACCTTTTCCAAGTTAATCACTTATTTGCTATCTCTAATTCTGTCTTATGCCCACTATCTACATTCACTATTCTGTTGATTCAGCCTGCCTGGGTTTTAAGCCAGCCATGGTAAGGGCTATACAAAGGACAAATGAGCAGTACATTGCTTAGTATTGTTCTTACTACCTACATATTATTAATCAATTCTACAATACTATAATCTATCTACTCACTGACATATAATTATTTTCTACATTAAAAATTAAGCTTGAACACAGTTCGCTGCTGCGTTGCCTGGGAGTCTATAAGCCTATTTCTTTTACAAGTTTCCTTAATTTCTTAATTTTAATTTTGTAACTGCGGGTTCAGTTTCTTCCTTCCTGCCATAACAAACAGTCCTTGCATTCTAATTTGTGTACAGTGCCTTAAAATAAAAAGATGTCTGTTTTTAGTTTAGGATGAATCTTTCCTTAGATTTTTACAAAAATTCTTTCACTTTTTCTTCAGAGAGGTTCTGTGTTTCTGGCCTGAAGTCATCCTAGTTTATTTCCTGAAGCAAGTATTGTATGTTTTGTGTTTTATAATATGCAACTGTTACTTCAGCTCTGCTGGGCTTTTGGCCTTCAATCAGACAGTTATGTCACCTGGAAAGAGAAAACCTGTCCTGCACAAAACCAGAGACTGTTCAGAGCACTGCTCAACACCTTCTCATATAACACATGCTAGAGGAATTGTCAGTTTTGGATTTGGTATGTCTTCTGATAAATATATATATATCAAGAGAAAGAGTTGTGTTGTGTTTTTTCCCTAGGGGATTAGCAGCTAGAATATAAGCACTGTTTATGCTTTAGTCTTGAGTCCTAGACAGGCCACCTAATGCACGGTGAAAGCATCACTAAACTCGTGAATGTTGTGTTTTGACATTAGATGATGTGTGAAGCTTTGTTTAAGGGCTATATCCACAGAAGATGTTAACAAAATCTGGAGTAGGGCCTGAGGCTTCCATCTTTATGAGCAGGAGTGGCTATTCAGCTAAGTGCTCTCACTGAGAGTAGTAAGATTGCTTACTTGTGTGTGAAGGAGCAGTCCCTTGATTTTTGTGGTTTATAATTTATATTGCTTATTTGTGGATTGGGAAAATAACTGGTACAGCTGATTTGTAATTTATCAGTCTCTCTTAAGAACAAAATCAAAGCTGGTTTTGATTTGGATTGAAGAATTAAGCCTCTGTTAAATTATGTGTTTTATTCAGAAATATAAATAGAGCAGTCAATGTTGAAATTTTAGAAAAAAATAATGACATGAACGCACTAGTCAATCTTTTGCCTTTGATATTGAATACAAAGAAGTGATCTGATCCCTTTTAACCTCGAGGCATGATTTCTCCATTCGGCCATTCCTCTGAAAGCCACATAAAGTCTGTAGCTAGTGTAAAATAAATAGCCTGAAATTTTAATGCATACAAGGTTTGAGGTTTCCAATATTTTATGTATTGTATGTGTAATTTGATATCAGGATTGAGGTCTCCAGTATTTTATGTATTGTGTGTGTAATTTGGTATCATAAATGTTTATATTTAACAACCTTTTCCTATAAAAAGATCCAAACTTTACTTCATGCATATGTGTAGACCTGTGGATTATGGCTGTTAGCTGCTGTTTAAAAAAAAAAAAAAAAAAAAGTAACAGTCAAATTAATTAGGTAGCACAGATATATCTTAGAGTGTGTTTATTGCTTCAACCCCCTCTGAGCAGTTAGAATTAGTGGGACCAGAAATCCCAACTATTTTGTAATGTATTTTCAAAAGGGCAGATTATAGTGCTTGTGAACTCTGGAACACATTTTGCATAACCTTACACCAGAGCTCTCTCTTAGCTGGTGTCTTAAACAGTGTGAAAGAGACTTTTTATTTCCTGTATAGAATCATAGAATCATAGAATTGTTGAGGTTGGAAGGGACCTTTAAGATCATCGAGTCCAACCTTTAGCCTACCCTGACAAGAGCCACTTCTCAACCATGTCCCTCAGTGCCCCATCTACCCTTTTTTTAAACACCTCCAGGGATGGTGAATCCACCACCTCCCTGGGCAGCCTATTCCAATGTTTAATAACCCTTTCAGTGAAAAAATGTCTCCTAATATCTAATCTAAACCTCCCCTGACGTAACTTGAACCCGTTTCCCCTCGTCCTATCACTTGTCACCAGGGAGAAGAGGTCAGCCCCCATCTCTCTACAACCTCCTTTCAGGTAGTTGTAGAGGGTGATAAGGTCTCCCCTCAGCCTCCTCTTCTCCAGGCTAAACAACCCCAGCTCCCTCAGTCGTTCTTCATAAGGTTTGTCCTCCAGGCCCCTCACCAGCTTTGTAGCCCTTCTCTGGACACGCTCCAACACCTCAATGTCCCTCTTGTAGCGAGGGGCCCAAAACTGAACGCAGTACTCGAGGTGGTGCCTCACCAGTGCCGAGTACAGGGGGAGGATCACTTCCCTAGTCCGGCTCACCACACTATTCCTGATACAGGCTAGGATGCTGTTGGCCTTCTTGGCCACCTGGGCACACTGCTGGCTCATATTCAGCCGGCTGTCAACCAACACTCCCAAGTCCTTTTCTGTCGAGCTGCTTTCAAGCCATTCTGCCCCAGTCCTGTAGCACTGCATGGGGTTGTTGTGTCCCAAATGCAGGACCCGGCACTTGGCCTTGTTGATCCTCATACCATTGGTCTCAGCCCATCGGTCCAGCCTGTCCAGATCCCTCTACAGAGCCAACCTACCCTCAAGCAGATCAACACGCCCGCCCAGTTTAGTGTCATCTGCAAACTTACTGAGGGTGCATTCAATCCCTTCATCCAGATCATTGATAAAGATATTAAAGAGAACCGGCCCCAGCACCGAACCCTGGGGGACACCACTTGTGACTGGACACCAACTGGATTTAACTCCATTTACCACCACCATCCAGCCAGTTTTTTACCCAGCGAAGAGTACACCTGTCCAGGCCATGAGCAGCCAGTTTCTCCAGGAGAATGCTGTGGGAAACAGTGTCAAAAGCTGGCCATCCAGCCAGTTTTTTACCCAGCGAAGAGTACACCTGTCCAGGCCATGAGCAGCCAGTTTCTCCAGGAGAATGCTGTGGGAAACAGTGTCAAAAGCTTTGCAAAAATCCAAGTAGATAACATCCACAGCTTTTCCCTCATCCACTAAGTGGGTCACCTTATCATAGAAGGATATTAGGTTTGATAGGCATGACCTGCCCTTCACAAACCCACGCTGACTGGGCCTGATCACCCTGTTCTCCTGCATGTGCCGTGTAATGGCACTGAGGAGGATCTGTTCCATGACCTTCCCAGGCACCGAGGTCAGACTGACTGGCCTGTAGTTCCCCAGATCCTCCTTCCAGCCCTTCTTGTGGATGGGTGTCACATTTGCTAACCTCCAGTCAGCTGGGACCTCCCCGGTCGTCCAGGACTGCTCATAAATGATACCAAGTGGCCTGGCGAGCACCTCCGCCAGCTCTTTCAATACCCTTGGGTGGATCCCATCCGGCCCCATAGATTTGTGCACCTCCAGGTGCTGAAGCAGGTCCCTCACCATTTCCCTTTGGATTAGAGGGGCTTCATTCTGCTCCCCATCCCTGTCTTCTAGTTCAGGGGTCTGGGTACCCAGGGAACAACTGGTCCTACTGCTGAAGACTGAGGCAAAGACTTCATTAAGTACCTCAGCCTTTTCCTCATCCTTGGTCACTATGTTGCCGGCCCTATCTACTAGAGAACAGAGATAATCCTTAGTCCTCTTCCTATTGCTAATATATTTATAGAAGCTTTTTTTGTTGTCCTTGACAACAGAAGCCAGGTTTAGCTCCAGCTGGGCTTTGGCCCTCCTGATTTTTTCCCTACATAGCTTAACTACCTCTTTGTAGTCGTCTTGAGTGGCCTGCCCTTCCTTCCAGAGGCCATAGATCCTCTTTTTTTCCCGAAGTTGCAACACTAGCTCCCTGTTTAGCCAGGCCGGCCTTTTGCCCCGACGGCTTGTCTTCTGGCACATGGGGACAGCCTGCTCCTGCGCCTTTAAGACTTCCTTCTTGAAAATCATCCAGGCTTCCTGGGCTCCTTTGCCCTGGAGGACTGCCTCCCAGGGGACTTTGTCAACCAGGCTCCTGAAAAGCCCAAAGTCCGCCCTCCGGAAGTCCAAGGTAGCAGTTCTGCTGACCCCTCTCCTTGCTTCTCGCAGAATTGAAAACTCTATCATTTCATGGTCACTGTTCCCAAGACAGCCTCCAACCTTCACATCCCCCACAAGACCTTCCCTATTTACAAACAACAGATCCAGCAGGGCACCTTCCCTAGTTGGCTCTCTCACTAGCTGTGTCTCACTAGCCAGCACATTCCAGGAACCTTCTAGACTGTTCCCTCCCTGCTGTATTGTATTCCCAGCAGATGTCCGGCAAATTGAAGTCCCCCACGAGGACAAGAGCTCGCGATCTTGAGACTTCTCCCAGCCGTTTATAGAATATTTCATCTGCCTCCTCATCCTGATTGGGCGGTCTATAACAGACTCCTACTATGATATCCGCCTTGTTAGCCCTGCCCCTGATTCTTACCCATAAACACTCAACCCCATTATCACCATCATTAAGTTCAAAGCATTCATAACACTCCTTAACATACAGGGCCACACCCCCGCCTCTCCTTGCTTGCCTATCCTTCCTGAAGAGCCTATAGGCATCCATGGCAGCACTATAGCTATGTGAGTCATCCCACCACGTTTCTGTGATGGCGACTACATCATAGTTTCCCTGCTGCACGATGGCCTCCAGCTCGTCCTGCTTATTCCCCATGCTGCGTGCATTAGTGTAGATGCACTTCAGTTGGGTTAATTGTCCTACCACTTTCTTGGGGGGACAGGCCCTGATTTGCACCTGGTCATTCTCGGACACTACTGTAGTTACCAAATTATCACTACTCCTTGTGTCTATGCTGCCACACAATTCACTATCCCCCACCATCACTGAGGCAGGCTGCAAGACCCTGCTATCACTTATACCCATGAGCACTGCTATGTTGCTCCCAGGCACCACTTTTGTGATCCTGGTTTCGTCCCCATCCCCCATCAAACCTAGTTTAAAGCCTTATGGATAAGCCCTGCTAATTCTTGTCCCAGTCTCTTTCTTCCCCTTCGGGTTAGGCTTCCCCCGCCTGATGCCAGCATGCCTGGTTTCCTGTAGATCAGCCCATGTTCAAAAAAGCCAAAGTCCTGCCGGACGCACCAGTCACGGAGCCAGGAGTTAATTTGCTGGCTCCTCCTATTTATCCCCTCGTCTACCCCTGCAAATGGTGGGATAGAGGAGAACACTATTTGTGCTCCCGATCCCTTAACCAGCCGTCCCAGGGCCCTAAAGTCATTCTTCATTGCCCTCAGACTTCTGGTACCTACTTCGTCACTGCCTACCTGAAATATCAGTAGCGGATAGTAATCTGATGACTGGACCAGGGAAGGGAGTTTCCTCCGTATGTGCTTAATTCTGGCCCCAGGGAGGCAGCTGACTTCCCTGTGGGATGGGTCCGGTCTACAGATAGGACCCTCTGTTCCTCTCAGAAGGGAGTCACCTACTACAATAACCCTTCTTTCTTTCTTTGTTGAGGACGTCCTGAGGCGTGGGGGTGAGTGACGAGCACTGTGCATTTCACTGGATGGATCAGCTCCTCCATCCTCAATCGCCTGGTCCTCAATTTCCAGAGCCTCATACCTATTAAGTAAGGGCAGTTGGGATGGTGAGGGGGGCCGTGAGAGGTTTCGCTTACCTCTCCGAGGAGGGATCTGACACCACTCCCCCTTATCCCTTGAGTCCTCTCCTTCTGCCTGGTGACAGGAGGGAAGTGGGTCATCCACTTCTGATAGAGCCTCTTCCTGCTGCCTTTGCCTCAGGGTATGGCTCCACCAATCTATTTCGTTTTCACAGTTCCTAATACTTCTTAATCTTTCTACCTCTTCCTTCAGTTCAACCACCTTCCTGAGCAGATCATTTACTTGATCGCACCGTATGCACACAGTGTCTCTGGATCCCTGTGGGAGCAGTGCCAGACTCAGGCATTCATTACAGCCCGAGACCTGCACAGCCACATGCTTGCAGAGGAGCTCAGTCTGAGTTCCCATGTTTTTCCTCGCAGAAGCTTATTTCCTGTATGGTCAGGTGTGTGTATATGTGTGTTTGTGTATGTGTGTTTATGTATGTGTGTTTTTCCAAGGATTTATTTATGGGCCTCAAGTTGTTTTTTGCTTTGTGAATGTTTGTTTTGTTTTTTTTTTTTTTTTATTACAACACATACAGATTTATATAGAATTTTCATTTTTCAATGTTTCTGGCTTTGTGAAAAAATGTAGAATAGAATAGAGTATTTTAGTTGGAAGGGATCTACAGTGGTCATCTAGTCCAACTGCCCAACCAATTCAGGGCTGACCAAGTTAAAGCATGTAACTTGTGGGAGAGAGGTTGAAGTGTATTGGAAAAAGCCTTACTTGGAACACCATGAGTGCTTTCCCTAAGAATAAAGTTCAGAGTTGGGGAGGGGGGTTTTGGTTATAAACTTTTATTGGGTGTTGCTGAATCTACTTTTTTTTTTTTAATGTTGATTAAGACTGCCTGCAGAGCTATTTGACTTTAAGTTGCTCTTTATAACCCCCTAAATTAGGAAGTACTATATTATTATGACCATTCACAACTTCTAATGTGTATATTTGCAGGTACAATGCCTTGTTAAAGCTGAGTTTCTGTTTGGGTTTCTATTTGTCGCATAAAATCTCAGTGGAACATGCAAGTGAGGGCTGAAGAAAGTGTCTGATGAAAGTTTCCTTCATGCTGATTTTCAAGTAAAATGGTAGGATACATGGCACTGAGTAGGCAGAAGACAGCTTGCAGAGATTTTCTTTTACACTGAGCAACAATAGGATAGGAAGAGTTCCATATTACAGGATGGTGGACTGCTAGAACCTTTGGCTCATGCATCCTATGTATGTGAATTCTGTCACGTCAAAATCCAGCTCCCTTACAAAACCTAAATATTTGAACCTTGATCAGGAAGGACAAATGGAAGTTTCTTAAAAAAACTGAAACAAAAAACCCCAAACAAACAAAAACCCCCAAAACACAATAAACCCGAACCAACAGAAAAACCACCAACACCCCATAAGCCTTCCCCCTCCAATCCTACAAAAAACCATCAGCTTGCTTTTTTGTTATATTTTGCAATGAACCTGGATGGCATTACATCTGGGACAATGCTTTTTATTTCAAATGTTTGGCAGACTCATTTCTGTATGCTTATGCAGCTTCAAAGGGGGTAATTGTAGGATTGAGGGTACTCTCGTTAAAGTCAGTGATCAACCTCCCCTTAGCCTTCAGTGTGTGCATGTTGGGCAAGCATGTCCAAACCGATCCCTACACTGACTGAACAATAGCCTGAATAAATTCATGCACTTTTAGTATTCAAACCTCAGTAATTCTATATGGTGTATCTTGCACTATTTTTTATGTGGAGCTAACAATTAATTTAAATCACTGGAAGTGATGTTTTAAAAGAATGCTTAGTGTTCTTACGGTTATGGAATATAAATATATATATATATATATATATTTGTCAAGGCTAATGAATCTGAAAAAAGCCATCCCAGTATTCTTGGTGTTACTAATTTATTGATCATTGCCTTGGGGAAGAGGGAGAGTTTGGCATTTTTAAACCAATATTTAAACTCTAATGGCCTAAGTAAAGAACGTTCTTAATTGTATGTAGCTGCCAATCTTTGAGCGCTGTGTTTGAAAAGCCTCTTTCTAATGTTAAAAGCTATTCTAGCTTGCTCATCTAAACCAAACATTTGTAACCTGTCCTTCCGTGAATGATTGTTGCAGAGTAGATGCAGCCAGAAGGGAAAGTTAACTGGGCTGTAATACACAGACCGGAGAGAAAGCCCTAGATTTATCTTTCATCAGCCACATGACTTACAATGCCTGAATTGTAGCTTCAAAACAACACAGGTTGGAATGCAATTCATTGGGCCTGTATGGCATCTTGGAAAAGTGTGATTAGGGTGGAGGCGTAATTTTTGGAAGTTGAAGATGTAGTATCGGTTTGAGTGCTTAGTTCAAGATACTATTTACAATCAAACTAAGCCCAAATTTTTAGAATAATATTTCTCAAAAAAACCTTCAGATATAACAGGACTGGGCCTTTTCTAATTAATTTCTTATAAATTCTAAATGTCAAAATGATATTTGTTTGACCTTCCACCGTAGCACCTGAATTAAAACTGCAATGTTCATTCATAGTTGCAAATTCTGTGTAGTGTCCCAAAGGAGGAAGATCAGAAATGAAAACCTGGTTTATGTTACTTTTTATATTCTAAATACAGACTGAAGATAAACGTGAACTGGAGTGGGATCTGGCAGCCTACAGTGGTGACTTTCCGTTGAAATAGTTCAAGATACACACACAGTCTTGTATATATGGTTTCTTCTTTCTTTGATCTTAAGTTCCATACTTTTTTTTTAAATTTATTTTTTGGGACCAATGGATCTTTTCTGATTAGCAACATGATGATCATAAGTACAATTTCAGACAGCAGACATGTAAGGATGTTTTGACATTCTTGATAAACATATGGTTGGTGCATGTATGTTTGTATAGGTATATATGTGTGATTTCAATTGGTTTCTGTCTTTAACTATGCTAAGCAGCTATGAATGACTATAATTAAAATGCATATTCTGAAGATAGCTTTAAAAAGATTCTGAAGAATTGTTGTTGCTATATTCTAAAAGTGCTTTGGGTTACAGTGGTTTAAGTTGGGATTTTTTTTTTTTTTAGGACTAATGTGTAAGCAGTTTGTGATGTAGGCATGTGACGACTTCTTTTTCTTGCTCTCAGAAATATTTTGATTCTTATTTTCACTTTTTTTCTGTGAGTGCCTGAGAGAGAAACATTCCTTCTTAAACATTAGATATAGTTTTAATGTTTTAAAGGTAAAATATCCGACATCAGGTACAGCAGCATTATTTAGAAGCAGGCTGTGGCCCGTTGTACGAACGAGGATGTTTTTTGCTTTCAAGGCCTTTCATATACAATTGGTACCTGTATCAGTCTCCTTGCATTTACTACAGAGAAGTTGATTTGTGCCTCTGATTAACCAAGGATGACAACGTTCATTGTTACTTTTTCAAACAAGAATCTTTGATTTTCTACTCTTCAACATGGCTTTGCTTATACATGTACAAAACTTTTTGATTAGGTTTCTACAAATCTGTTAAAATTCACCTTTTGCCATGGTACCTAAAATAGCTTTCTAGCTACGTTGCTGTAGGGTTGATCGTATTGCTCATCACGCTGGCTAATTTGTCAGCACTAATTTGTGAGACTAGTTGTCTCATTGTTTTTACCTACTCCCTGTCTTCTGTTTTGTTTTAGTGGTATGGAGCAAGAATTACTTTTTTTTTTTTTTTTTTTTTTATTCTGTAATATGCTTAATAGAACGCAGTCAGGTTCTTTCTTCCTAATGATGATCTCCTTTCTATGAAACTACAGACTTACATTGCCCTGTGTGTTCCAGCAAGTGAAAATCAACACACAGCCTCTTAACAGATGGTCGGGGAGCTGCCAAGAGCTTTGCAGACAAAACTTCATATTTAAATTATGATCCCGTGAGGTTATAAGTTTTTCATTTCTTCTGTAACATGACATACTTACCTGGACAAACATGTAATTAAACTACTATTATTTTTAGTATTTGAGGTACACTTTATAATGGAAATCATAACTAAAAAATACTGAAGAAGTACATGATATTTATATTTGATGTTAAGCTGCTTTGTAAGTTTCATATAGTAATGTTCTGCCCAGATACAAATTTTTTTTTAAATGAATGTAAATGATTTCACTATTCAGTGCCTAAAGTCTTAGATGTTTAGCTAAAAGTAGAATCTGTGCAAGTTCATTTCAGGAAAATACACTGAATGCATAAAAGCAGGTGGTGAGCGATCCTTGCAAAAAATGTTCATTTGCATAAAATCCATTTATAGAAGCATTATATAAGCAAAAGAGAATGAGCATTCTTGTTGGCAAATGCCAAGTTCTAATTGTGTAACAAGATGCATTATTCTATTATTCTGTGGGGGTTCTTTTAATTAAATTTTCTTAAATTGAAGATCCATGAACTGTGCCCAAATAGCTGAAGCATAAATATAAAAAATGTGCTACTGACATGAATTGTAATGGTCAAAGTTGTTGGAAAGAAACCTTGCATATTTTATGTCTGAAAGAATGAAGTTGGCAAGCATCTTAACTACTAAAGGAATGCAAGATACAGTAGTCGGCCTTCAAAACTTATTTTCTGGGCCAAGTAGGGTGAACAAAGTTGATTGTATGCAAACTGCAGGAAACAAGTTATGAAACTAAACTGGAATAAACTAATTCAGAGATATGATTCAGTGTTCACTGAAGCCAGTGGAAGATTCCCAGTGAAAACACTGGACTTTAGAGGAGCCTCAAAATCTTTATTTTTTTCCATTTTGTCTGCATAATATATGAAGTGCTAGTATTTTACAAATCAAAGCTGAAGCCCAGCTTAATTCTACAGCTTCATTACAAATTCAGCACAATGAACAGAATTATTTATTTTTTTTAAACTAAGATTTTCCATCTGATTATTTTTAAGTTCCACTTGATATATATTAACCAGTACAAGCATTTTTCGAACCTACCCAAAGAAAAGTTTTTCTACCCTTCAGCTATGCCCTGCTGATCTTTTTAAGGAGGCGAGATTCTCATTCTTTTAAATATTTTATTTGGGATCATTTTTTTCCCCACCCCTGCAAGTGTGGCTTTTACATTTTTTATTTTTTTTTTATTTTTTTTAAAATACTGTTAACTCATGCTTAGCTGTGTGTTTGTATGGATGATCTATTGGTAGAACTTGAACAAAGCTGTGCTTTTCACTTATGTGGTGCAGAGCTGTCTTAAACTGCAGATTGCTCTGAACTACCGGGGTATGAGTCCAGCTTTCTTAAAGTGAAAATAAAAATAATTGGTTTAAATTTTGCACATTAGGGCAGGCTAAATTTGAACTGTTACTAAAGTGTTGATGCAGGCCACGCTGTCCTTCACAAGTGGTACCTCTGAACTAAAATGTGGTGCTCCATTATTCATGTGTTAAGTGATCTGTCTGAAGCATGAGATAAAAGTTGCAAGATGCTTTTGCATGCAGGTATCTTCTCCAGAGTATCAATGAGGAAACAGGCTAAACAGCTCAATAGCTGGTAATTCCCTTGTGTCCTCAGTAGGACAAATAACTTGTTCCACAGTTCCTTGGAAAAGATTGTTAAGCTTATTGTAATATTATGACCGGGGGAATAAGCTGCGACAAGCCTCTGTATCTCTACCAAATATGTACAGTGGAGCGAACACTCTACAAAATGGCTTTGCATTACTTGCTTCTCATATCTGAACTCTGTCTTCCTGTAGGACCTGAGTGGATCACTCACATTAATTCAGCAGCTTAGGTATACTCTTACATAATTTTCATTTTAAGTCCCTGCACACTCATTGACTTCAAGGAAAAACCAGTCACGTTTAAAGTTGAGCATTGATAGAAGTATTTGAACCATTGGCACCTTGTATTTCACTAGAAAGAAGCATGTGTGAACAGTTAAAAATTCTCAATTTGTCTTTGTTGGCAGGTGACTTTGCTGTCTTCATTTTGCTTCATTAGCACACTAATTGAAGTAGTAATGAATTCAGTATAATACTGGGGAATCCAGGACATTCAAAGCTAAACCTCACTATTCATGTTTGTGGAAACCTAGAAGAAGATATTGGTGGAAGCAAATCCTTAATTGGGTTGGTTATAATCTTTCCAAAGATTCAGTTTCTTGACATCAGCTGAGACAATCTTAACAGTTCACCACTACCTCTTTGCTTTCTCTTTGAATCCCAGCCACGTGCTCCTGCTGCTTATTCTGTGCTGGCTCTGGCTTTTGGTGTACGTTTTCATAACCTAGCCCAACTCACTAGTGAGTTTACAATGAAAGATTAATACAACAAAAAAGTAGCTTTCAGCCAGATTAGCAAGGTGTAGGGAAAAAGAAGGGGAAATAAGGACTCCCTATTCTAGTAAAAGCAAGATTGGTTGGCCTGACTGCAGAACCACACATTCAAAGTATACATAGCCAGAATAATAGTCATTTTTCTGTGTCTTGTCCCAGAATGGTGTTACTGGTAGCTGTGTGCAATCCCCACAGACCGGGTTTTGTCTCTATTCCAATTGGAAATGGAGTAGGTAATATATGCTAACAGTACAGTGAAATGAAAACCTTTGTTACTATTTTATTTCTCTATTGTTGTTGTAGCTCTATGTTAGTCTATCAGCTGAAGGCCTTTTGTTAATATAAAATATTAGCAAGTGTGGACCACCTTCATTGTCATTTGTTTGCCTGATCTCTTATTACAGGTAATGCAATAATTATGTATAGATTACACATTATTGTAATTGGATAAAATTTTTAAAAAGAATGCATTTCAGATGCGTGTGGAAAAACACCTACGTGTTAATAAAAATGTGAGGATTTCTTTCACCTGTAAATATGTGGATGGGCTCACAAGATTCTGAGTTCTTCAAGCATTTTCCTGAGTGATTAGGAAATGGTGGTATTGCATCTGAACAACCTTGTAGGCTCAAATGCAAATCAATATACCTCCTGTAGACCAGATACTCAGTTGGTGTAAATGAGTTAAGATTTGTTAACGTTTGTGGGCTGAAAGTATGTTGATTCACAGCAGCAGCCCCAAAAGTTTTTGTGCTGTACATTGAACTAAAGCTCATATTTTAGTATTTAGGAGCTTGTTCAAACTTGAAAGATGTACATTAAGAAAAGGGATTTCTGAACATACATTAGTTTAAGTCTGAATCTATTAATTTTGTCAACAACTAAGCTGCCTGCGTTGAAAAGAATCGCAACCCCCAAATTAAAAAAAAAAAAAAGCAGATGTTTATACTTACAATAGTCTTATTTCAGTAGAATTACTAATATGAGTAAAGGAATGCTTTTTCACGGTTACAATCTGAAAAGTAAAACTTCAAGGCTTATAGAGTTAATTTATATCTTCATATGTGACACTGAATAACAGTTGTGTGTGGGTTGTTTTTTTCAGGTTTGGTTTTTTTTTCCCCAATCTGTTATACACCCACAGGAGCAAATACTTTTGATCAGGTTCAAGCAAATCCTCCTCAATTTTAATTACTCAGAAATAGAAATGGAAAAATACAGCAGCTTGCTCTACAGCGTTGTCACTGAAGGTATGGAACATTCTCAGCAATCTTGCTAACAAGAAGCACCCTGTGTTTTTTCTACATCCTTTGAAGTATCAATATTGCCTTTAGAAATATAACTGACAGACAAATTCAAACCGTGGCCTTGAGAAAAGTTGAAAACTTCATTTAACATTGGTACAAGTTACTGACACCAAACAAGCTGGGAAAGAAATTAGCGAGGAGACAGAATTATCTTCTTACCCTGCCAGAGGGAGTAACAGCAAAATTAACCTTGAAAACTGTTTGGAGAGCATTCTTGTGAAAACAGTATGACACAATGTGAAAGTTATGGATATGAAGAGGTCAACAGTTCTTAACTGATTATGGGCAGTTGCATTTTTATTTACCGTGGGTTTAAAGTAATGTTACAGCAGATCTATTTTTGCTAATTTTCTGAGTGCAAATACAGTATCTTCTGATTTTCTGTAGCCTGATCGAAGGATTTGTTAAATTATTATATTGTTCACCCCTCTTCTTGAAAGCAAAGTTTCATCCAGGTATCTGATTTGAACATGTCAAGAATATAAAACTCCAGTCTTACTCAGACTTAAAATTCTTGATCCTGCCTCAGGCTCAATTCCTGATAGCCTGCAAGATTAAATAATAAAGTGGAGTAAGAATAAATTCAGACTTGTTTGGTATATTTAAGGATCTTTTTTCTACTTGTAGCAACCTGCTGAAAACCTATCAACTATGCATTCCATATGCTATGATTAGAAATTATAGTTCAGGACATGGGATTTTGTTAATATAATGTTTCTGTCAGTAGGGCACATTAACTTGAACATATTTGCTGTAGACTTCTTGTTAATATTTGGTGGTTGTGATAAATAGTCTTATAGTCTATTTTTTTAAGAACACCTTTTTCTTTTTTAAAGTTTTGTTCCTTCAGAAATGGTCCTAGGGTATAATTTTGGTGCCTTCATTATATGTTTTCAGATCTTAGTTTAAGTGTGGTTACGGGATAATGATATGTATATTTAGGACATTTCAAACTCATGGAACAGCATCCTTCAGGTGTGGTTTTTTGAGACTGCTGAAATAACAGTTCTTTGCTATTGAAAAGTAAAGTCTGTTTTTGTATATTTAGAAATATAGCTGCTATCTGCTTTCTTTTGTATTTCAGGGTTTTTTTTTTTGGGGGGGGGGTATCTCCCCCGTGCTCCCTGGTTTGGCTTAGAATGCAAAATTCCAGGATCATTGCTAACAACTTATGAAAAATACAAATTTAATAACAGTTGAAATCTACACTTCATAAAAAAGTTTAAGAAAAATATCATTAAATTTTCAGCCTTTCTTACCATACAGAGTTCTTTCATTATAAATTGAGTATGACTATACTGAATTTGGGTTCTTTCAGCATGTTATTAATCAATAACATAACTGTAAATGTAGCTGACAGCAGGATCCTACAAGGTTGCAATCTGTAACTTAATTTGAGGTAAATGTTTTTGAGACCAACAACAAACCTATTAATGAACAACCAAGGCCAAGGTACTAAGAAGTGCTAGTGATTTTGAATGTCTTCTCTGAAACTGCCCCTAAGAGGTCCCATTTTTGAAATAGTCTTAATGCAGAATTTTCTTAATGAGATCTGATTTTTTTTTTTGAGCATGAAGTTTGGCACATGTGTAAATGAGGGACTTATATTCGTAATAATTTCTGAGAATCTTAACCCAGAAGCTCACTCATTATGATAAAAGAGGCTCATGTTCAACGCTGTAGGAGCTACTTTGGCCCTGTAGCAGATATTCAGCAGAATGACTAAGGGTCATGTTTTGTGTCATCATGTTTATTCTGTGGCTGTTTCAGAGCCATTTAAACATTGTGTTCAGCTTATTAGGACCCGATGTGTGTAGAAAAAATTTGAATGTATTTTATTTTGTTCTGGAACAATACTATTCTTAGAAGTCAATATTTTTGTTTAATTTAAAGTTATTAAAAGTATAAAGTGTTTATAGGCTTTCAGAAGTCATACAGAGAAAATTCTGTATTGTATTGTGCTAAAACATGTCCTTTTTGTAAATGTGTGATTTAACATGTTGTTCATAGTTGTTTTCCTTTCTTTGGGGAGCCTTTAATTAAAATAATGCTTAATGAATTGCAGTGTGATATTTTTCTCTACTGCATGGGAGCTGGAACCTGCTTTGAAGATTGAAGTCTGAAAACTTGTATCTGGCAATTTGATGATGGTGGGCAGTTTTGCCATTCTGACGAAAAATAAGTTTCTCCTGGTGCATTTCAGTACTTAAAGAAACAAAGACATCATAGTAAAGAGTGTGCAAGTAGAAAGAACATAAAAAACAAGTGAAAATGACTGGATCTTATATTTAGCCAGGGGAATATTAGAGAACTTCTAGCTAAGAAGTTACTTTATTTTGCCAGGAAGGGGACTGAGATATGAAGTTAAAGAAGGAGAATTATCATGAATAATTGAATGAGAATAAATGCATTTTGAAAGGATTTTAATTTTCCTGAAGCTTTTGGACATATACTCTGTCCTTTTGTATCAGTGTGATAACTGCAGTGGCATAAGGTCCAAAACTTACTTAGGTTTTCAAGGTTTAGTCTTGCCTTGCTGAAGAATCAGAGAAAATTATATTCCCATTTAAATGCTTTCTTCACTTTTATTGAGAGAGTAATATGATGATCTTTCCTTTGACAAGACAGAAAGCTGGCTTCACGTGTGTAAATTTCACATGTTATATGAAAGAAAGTTGTTATATACCAAGGACAGATAGAAATGGATGGACATCAGCAAAAAGTTATGGCTCTATTGAAGTAAAAAATATATTTTTCTGATAGATGTAATTAAGCCAGGATTTCACTACAGATGTCCACAAGGATTTGTTCAGATCTGTTTTTATTGTCTTTCATGTTCCTGAACTTAAGGGTCTCCTGACACTTCTGTAGTTATACAGGCAGACAGTTTTTGATTTTGCTTTGAGGGATTCCCATAAGTAGTACTAGGTAATGGCTCATCTGTCCCAAAAGATTCATCCAGTGCAGGGTTGCACAATGGTCTGTTCTTCTATCATTATTTGAATTGTTACAGGCTTTTCCCCCCTTCATAGCAGACTTGTGAGCTCCTAAAACAGAGAAAGAAAACAAGCAAACTATTTCAGTTTGTGAACAAATGTAATCCACATCTGGCAGTATCTGTGGTTGAGAATATCTCTAAGCAGCTTCTGTACCATCTGCACCAACTTTTTTTTGGAGGGAGACTGATAAACAGCAAAAAATAAAAATATTTCCTTTTTGTGCAGTAAGCATCCACTCTTTAAATTTATTTCAAATCTTAACTCTTTATGCCAAGTTCTGAATTATGTTGGGTGATCTGTGTGTGTCATAAACACATCAGAAAAACTTCTAACACTATCTTGACTAAAAAATTAAGCCAGAGTGAATATTAAAAATCTTTTCCTTGTCATTTTCACTGTGCAGGGTTTAAATATCTTTCAATATTTTATATCTTCCTTACTTTTTTTTACCGAAGTTTTCACTGAATTTATTTTGAAAAGCTTTATTCACAGAAAATTCAATTCCTTTTTCATCTTTAAAAATATTTCAATAAAAATAAGGATTTGAAGCTTGTCAAAAGGTATACAAACCATAGCTTTGATAACACTAACATTTTTTTGTGGTGTTTTCCTTGTTTGTAGAAAGGACTTCTTAGATAGAAAACATTCTCATAAGGAATCTATTAATAATCTCAAAATCCATTTATGTTATGCCCTTGCTCCCAAACTATTGCAAAATACTTCTAAAACCAGACTCAGAAATACACAGGTGAAATGCAGGACTACATAAAAATGACCATAATTACTGTCTAAAAATTGGTCTTTTGAATGAGAATATTAACTTTTTAATGTTCCAATTTATAGCCAGAAAATGCATATTATCAGACAATGTAGTGAAAAGATTTGTATCTTCTTACATGTATCTTCTTACATCTTAAAATGAATGAACTCTGAAGATGTTAAGCCTTAGAAATGAAAACCTTCTTGGGATTATTCTGCTTTTCTCCCTGAGTTAGGATGTGGCTTAATTCTGTTTTGATTCCTTCTCCTCTGTTATAATTACACTAGAAGGTGCTCTGAAATGTATAAAGTATGATTTTGTTTAGATGCAAAACATTGCAAATGAGCTGAAACTCGTGGAACTCAAGGTGACAAGAAGCCTTAGAAGGTTTAATATGAGGTGATAATTTAGCAGGCTATTAAGTTCCCTCAGTCACCTCTGCTGTTGAACCTAGTAATTTTGTTTTACCATAGTTTGCCTTTCAAAAGGTTACCTAATTTTAACTGAAACATCAAAAGGTGGTACCCTTATTTTTCTTGGTAAATTCCACCCCATCCCCCTGATTAGTCAACTTATTTAAGATCTTGATTTGCATTTCTCTTTTTTTGGCTTCTTGTTAGGCTATTCCTTAGGAATTAGATAATTCTCTATTACCTAGTATTTTCGCCCTGTAAAGACAGTTTGTATCACTCTGTGATAACTGAAGCCCAAACAGCTCCCCTGCAGCTGAGTTCGAGCAAAAATAAGATGCATTCCAGTTGGTCACTGATAGCTGCAAAGTTAAAAATGCAAACCAGTACCAATATTTAGTGCCAAACTTTTCAGTACAAAATGTTTTGTGTTTTTTTCTCTTTTCACAGTATACTGCTTTTCATTGAAAGTACAAGGATTTCAGTATTTAATACTATTCAAATAATTAAAAGTTCCATCTATTTCTGGCAATTGTTTCATGTAATGTATTTTTGAATAAAAATGAAATTATGAATTCAGAAAAGATTAAGGAATAAATTCTAAATATCAATTTCTTTCAACTAGTGCCCAAAAGAGTGAAAGGACAATTATGGAAGGTGATAATGTATAGTCATGATTCATTCTTCTTAAACAGTTATATAAGTGGGAAATTATTTAAATAGAGATTGAGTATTCTCTGACTGCCTTGCTCTTGATTTTTGTTTGGGCCTTAATCTTGTTTCTGGTATTGAGGAGTGTTTGTCTGTAATTAAATACAAAGGTAGCTATTTCATCATTCATTTGAGTGTTCTAAGATCAAACCAATTTTGATCCTACCAGTTCATTTTACAATTTTTTTTCAGATACAGTCTGCCAGATGATATTGGTGAATGAAATAATTAAGACTTGCTCTTTTCAGCCTTGTTTTATTTAGAGGTACAGTCATCTGAATTTTAAGAGAGAACTGCCTTATGCATGTTACCTGAGCTAGCAGCTGTCCAGAATTTCTCAGTTCGTGTCTCATCAAGAAGGGGCAGGGCGGGGGGGGCGGGCAGGGGATGGGGAAAGGTAAGCAGGAAAAAAAAGAAAGCTTTTCGGGTAATGTGGCTCTGAGGAATAAAGGCAAAGTAGCGATCAGTATTTTGAAGAGTATTTAAAAGGGAGTGTATCCCTTTTGTATCCCCCATGGCCATCGTAAGAGAGGAAGATGTTGCTCTGCTGAATGCATATGAACTGTGCAATTTATTTAATTTTTTGCTTTTGCCAGAAATCAGACTTTAGGATCTTTTCTGCACCAAAATTCAGCACAGTCTTTTAGTGTTGTTACTGCCCAATAGTGCCTGACTGTACAAAGGAAATAGTTTAGTCATGCTGTTTGCATTAACATTGGAGCAGGCTGCCCAGAGAAGCTGGGCAGTCTCTGGAGGTTTTCAATACCTAAATGGATAAAGCCCCAAGGAATTTCACCTGATCTCAAAGCTGACCCTGCTTTGAGCAGGAAGCTGCACCTAAAGACCTCCTTACATCTGCTCTACCTGAAAGTTATTTTTGTGGGGGTGGTGTTAATTGAACCATTTTATGTGATAGGGCTGTAACACTGAGCTCTATCTGTAGGAGAAAAGAAGTGTATCTTGAGATTGTTCCACCCCAAAGATCACATCTGAGTTAGCCTAATCATTTTCAACAGACCAGTGAGAACTTGTAAGGGTTTGAAGGACAGTGAATTGTGGATTGACCTAGGATATAGTCACTGCAGAGCTGATGTTTTTGGTGGGCTAGTTCAATAGTTGATTGCTGCATGTCCTGAACTTTGTAGCTGAACAGTCAAACTGCATCTTTAATGTTGCCAGCTCAAAAGTTTTCCCAAGTATTACATTTAGCAAAATGAAAAAAAGCAAATAATGAATGGGTTTATTAAGATACTACTGTTTTGAAAATTGACATTTAGCTCACCCTTGTTTTTTCAATTAATCACAATATGGTAATCTTTTTCAGCTCAGTTTCTTCAATTATCATTGGAATGAAATAATTTTATATGCTACTGAAGTCTGCTATTGAGAAATCAAAACTGTAAACCTCAGATAACTTCCCAGTTGCAGTAAAGATAGGAGGAGGGTGGGCTAAATACTGGCCTAGTACTTCCCCACTTCCCTTCTAGTTGTCCTTCTACCAAATGATGCCCCAGTTCTGTCTTCCAGTGGCCCTGTTCTGTTATCATTGACATGTGCTTAATTAAAGAAAGATCAATGTAGTCCAAAACATTGATGAAAGAGAAACGGAATGAAAAGTGAGAATACTGTATGGAAAATATTTTTTGTTACTTTTCAGGGGGGAAAAGAGGGAGACTGTAATTTAGCATCAAACTAAGATGGTATGATTTCTGTGGACTAGCCTGGCTTCTCTAAGTGCCTTGAGTCAAGATTCCTGCTCCTTTACTATGTCAGTTCCAACCTGTTTGACTTGATTTTTTTTCTTTTTTTTTTCTTTTTTTTTTTTTCTTAAGCACACTAACCCAGTAAAGTATGATAGTGACAAAAAATGAATGTCTTTTGATCATGACAGTATGCTGTTTGGACAAGCACCTGTTCTGGGGCGTAAGAGGGAGCAAGACTGTATAGATGGCTTGAAAGTAGAACTAAATCTCAGCAATAAGCATGATTTGGAAGCACAGTTTGAGGATAAAGTTGTACTTCATGACCAATGTAATCTAACAGTTTACTCTTGCGAGAACAGGAAAGTTTGATTCCCAGCTGTATGATCCCACCTTTTCCCTCACACCAGCTCTAGGGCTTAACTGATTGTGTGATAAATTGATTCAAGTCTTTAAATCATAGACAAACTATTCACTCTCCTTTCTTTGTCAGGTTAGTTTTCTTCTGGTTCAACAATTTCAATTGACTCAATGCAGGGTATGATGTGTGGGAGAGCCAGAGCAAGTGGAATGTGAAAGGAGAAAGAACAGTGTATATAGTCAGAAGTAGGAGGAACAAGATCCCCCCCTTTTGGTAGTGATGAACTAGGAGATCAATTCGAGACCTAATGCCTAACTTAATCCCATGCTGTCATTTTTCACAACAGCCCTACAGTTGTTTTCATAAAAAATATTTCTTAGGTATTATCTTTATTTCATATCAAAGTTAAATACTGAATGTTCCCTTTTCCTGGACCAGTTCTGGGTAACACACTGGTTTGAAAGCCCATGTCTGATCCCCTTTGCTAGGTCTAGCAAGTTACAGAATTTGACAATAAAAATTCTCAGTATGAGCATGATTTCCACTTTCTATCCTTGCTTTGACTGCTGATACTAGCAGATGGCTTCTTAAAAAGATAATTAAAAATGCACACCTTTCTATCACTTGAAGTCATCTCTTGCTTTAGATATGATGTTTAACTCACAAAATAGCTTAATTTAGAACTGCTAGTGGTCCATCAATTTAGCTATTTTGACAGTGATCCAGTGAATGCAAGAAGTCATAGATGTGCCCAACAGCATAATCTGTGTATTTAATTAGCAATGCCAAAACTTCTCTGATTTCAGAAGCAGCATTTTCTTCCAGTTTACCCTAGTGGTTGGAAATATATATTTTGAATGTCTGACTGTAATATGGTAGAATGCATATTTATTAATAGTATCCAAATCTGAAGAGATTCCTGGAAGAATGGAAATCCACTGTACAGAATATGATGTCTGACTTGCATTTTCTTCTTTCCAATTTGCATAGTTAATATTATCAGAGGTGCATTTGCCTGATTGTTTCGTTACAATGAGGTTTATCTAGGACCACAAAGCTGAAAATTTAAGAATGAAACTGTCTGGGATTTTGGAGCTGGTAGAATTGTGTGGGAAGGCTTTTCATGTGCAGTTCAACAAGTTTGAATGTAGTTGATGTGATTATGTCAAATCTGAGATTCTTAGATATTTGACTTGTTTTATTTGGTTTGTATCTCTTTATGTTCGATGCATAAACTTGATTTAAACTCAGGAGCACTATGAATTGAATGACCATGCTGGGAAATGAGATAATCTGACTTAAAAAAAATAATAATTATATGCACATAGCTACAGTAATTGCTAAGTAATTTGCTACTTAGGAAGTAAAACCAGACGTCTTTTCATATGAATTAAATTGTCAGTTTCAGCTCTAGCAAATTCTTTAGAAAGACTAATCTTGATTGAAAGACATCAAATCACAGATAAATTACAAATGTTTCAATAGGCCATCTATCTTCATGATTAAGGTTTTGTGCCTTATTGTTCTTTGAACTTCAGCCTCCAGTAATATCGTAGGAGTCAGATTTCACTCTTAAGTGTTTTCTTACTTCATGGTCTCATATTAGGTAAGTAGGAGATTTGGTAAGTGTTTATGCTTAAAGCAACTTTTTGTGACACTTTCTGTTCACTGAAAAGAGGAAGAGATTAGCTCCCTTTACTTGACCATAATTATTTTCATAATTTATATTAATATAAATTGTTACGAATAATTTCCTAGAAACCACTGCAGTCATAAATAATATGCCCTGTTAAAGGGAAATTTGCCAGAAGAGGAGCCGAATACATTATAAACTACTGCTATGGTTCTGAACAGTTTTCTTCTTAGGCAAGTATCTGGGTCTTCAAATGTGTGCTTATAGGGAAGACAGAAAAAATATTAACTTCCAAAACTGAATATATACATAATTGCATACCAGCATGGGGCGTTACATTAGCAAGTAAATGAAGCATAGATTTTAGAATATGTTGTGTACTTTTCCACATCTGATGCAATGTAATTTCTAAATGGGAAGTTTTGAAGATTGTAAATTATATCACTAGATGGCAGTCATCGCCAAGTGAAATGAAATAGCCACCTAAAGCATCTCAGGGTTTTATTTTGAATTTAATCTCTTAATATTGAATATAGATATAAATGTTAGGCATGACATTCTGCTGTGTCCAAATCCAGGTCAGATATAAATTATGTTCTTTCATAGGTCTGTTAACAAGATATAAGATACTACAAAAGGCCATTTGCAATGCGTTCTAGGGCTTTGAGGATCCTGTTAGAATCTTCAAATTGTTTTATCTGGATGGTGTTTTGTTTTGTTTAAAAAAAAAAAAAAAGTAACCAGCCAGGAAGTTAGGTGTCCAGTGTCCAATATCCAAAGTGACTGTTTCTGATGTAGTAAGACTCAGAGCCTAGAAGACAGGAAATGAACCAGTGAGTATAAACTGTTATAAGCAGGAGGCAGATGCTGTTGCAGAACAGCAACAGAGCATACTGGATAATATGTAAATTGAAACATCTAAAATAGTGTCCATTTGTAGGATTTGAGTAAGTTTAAAACAAGACAATTGTAGAAAAAAATTTGATGGCATGGAGGAAACAAATACAGCAATTGTGAAATCAAGATAGTAATTTAAGTCATTAGCTGATATAAAAGCAACTCTAGTTTTCTGTGTATTTATTAATCAATAACTGTGCCATGTCACAAGTATGCCATATAGCCACTGGAAAAGGAAAATAATCTATCACAAACACACTGTATAGGTCCTTTGTGACACTAGAAAAAAGAGAAATAATTTGGCTACAACTTCTTAGCAGAGTTCCCTTAGGTTACAACAACCACTGGTTGCAAGTAGGTGCAGAAACATAGCCAGTACCCCAAAGGAAGTGATTATCCCCCTCTATTCAGTAGACCACATCTAGAATATTGCATCCAGTTTTGGTCCCTCAGTACTGGAAAGACATAAACTGGAGCAAGTTCAGTGGATGGCCACGAAGATGGTCAAAAAAGGGTTGTAGCTCATTCCCTATGAGGACAAGCTGAGGGGACTCAGCTTCTTTGCTTTTGAGAAGATAAGGCTTTATGGGGACCTAACAGTGGCTTCCCAATAGAAGGTTACCAAGGTGACCTAGGCCCTTTACAGTGATCCATACAGTGGATGGGAGACAATGGACATGAGTTGAAAGAAGAGAGGTTCTGACTTGATATAAGGAAGAACTTTTGACCATGAGGACTGTCAAGCATTGTGAGATTGTGCAGCTTCATCCTTGGAAATTTTAACAGCCCAACTGGATAAAACAGGTTTCCGAATGTGGAATGAAACAAGGTCAGAGAAGGCACGCTGCCACACAAAGGCAATAAGCTGAATAGCAGATGACATCCTAAAGTAGGATATATGAAATAGTGTAATAGCTATTGGAACATAAATTTGCCATACTTACTTCATTTACTTGTTTCCAGCTTTCAGTATGTTAAATGCTATCATCCCATGCACATTCTGGATGTCTCTTCTAATTTTCTTTGGTTTCTTGTGCTCTTCTCTTGTTCTCACTTAAAGAACTCCCAAAAGGCTTTCCTTATCTTCCCTGCTTTATCCACTACACTAATTTTTCTTCCAGTGAGAAGAGATGGTATCACCTGTACAAAAAAAAGGAAAAGCTCCATCTTTATTTGGAAAGGAAAAAAAATTCTCGATTATTTTAGCTGTTCTGAGGCAGCCGAGGAGATACTGAACCTAAATCAACATCCTAGTTTGTAACAACTTTTAATTGTTGTTACAAACTAGAGGATTTTTAAAGCAAATGCTTCATTTCATAGAATCCTAGAATGGTGTGGGTTGGAAGAGACCTTACAGACCATCGAGTTCCAACCCCCCTGCTATGGTCAGGGACACCTTCCACTAGGCCAGGTTGCTCAAAGCTCTGTCCAACCTGGCCTTGAACACTCGCAGGCATGGCACATCCACAACTTCTCTGGGCAACCTGTTCCAGTGTCTCACCACCCCCATAGTGAAGAATTTCTTCCTTGCATCTAATCTGAATCTACCCTCTTTCAGTTTAGAACTGTTACCCCTTGTCCTATCACTACAAGCCCTTGTAAAAAGTCCCTCTCCAGCTTTCTTGTAGGCCCCCTTTAGGTGCTGGAAGGTTGCTATAAGGTCTCCTCAGATTCTTCTCCTAGCTGAGCAACCTGTCTTCATAGGAGAGGTGCTCCAGCCCTCTGATTATCTTCGTGGCCCTCCTCTGGACTTGTTCCGTGTCCCTCTTATGTTGGGGGACCCAGAGCCCAGAGCTGGATGCAGTCCACCAGGTGGGGTCTCACTAGTCATGGGGGAGAATCACCTTCCTCGACCTGCTGGCCATGACTTTTTTGATGTAGCTTGGGGATATGGTTGGCTTTCTGGACTGCAAGCGCGCATTGCTGGCTCATGTTGAGCTTCTCATCCACCAACACCGCCAAGTCCTTCTCAGGCCTGCATGTTCTCAGTCCATTCTCCACCCAGCCTGTGTTCGTGCTTGGAATTTCATGTCTTCATTTCCAGTCTCCGACAGAATAAATCCTCTGTGTGCTCAGCCACAGGCAACATCTCACTTTTTCTATTATTCACAATGAATTAACACTGACATAGCACCCTTTCTTCCCAGATTTCAGGTGCTATGCACAGTATCTTTGGGTGTGTGAGGGATGAAATAATTACCACTACCCTTTTCATATATACACTAATAGCAGTAAAGATTAGGTAAGACTCAGCTTCTCTCTCCCTTGCTTGTATCTGAATAGTGCTTTCTTCCACAAGCAGCAATTCGAAAGGAATTAATCAGCGTGAGTACAGGTAGTAAAATCAGCCATTGAACTTAAGAGAATGGCTCTTTTGCTGCTTCCAACGACTGCACCAGGAGCAGATAAGAGCTGTTGCAACAACCAAGCAAGACAGGGCTGAGATTCAGTTCCGAGTAAACCTAGAATCAACAAAAACAAGTTCTGGGGTTTCCACTGTGTTTTCTGTTAACAACATAAAGAGAGCTGAGAGATCTACTGATTTATTTTATTTTTTTCCCCCTCTTTCTTAACAGAAGTCAGAAATACACTAAGTAGTTCTGCTGGAAAATGTCCTACTGACATTAAATTAAATTTCGGATACTTCTGCTGTTGTTCTTTGCTTGAATAAATTTAGTGGGAGGATGCAAGAACTGTTTATAATTACATTCATCATTTTAGTTGTTCTCATTCTGAAAATTTAATGATCAAACCAGATAGGTCTTTTGTGTTTTATGTCCATGTTTAAAGATCATTATGGACATGAAAGTCAAAGAACATGTGCTTCCTGGCATATTGAGGAATCAATTTATTTAGACCATCTGAGTAGCTGTTGCATTCAAATATTGCAATATTTGTGACTCAAAAGACAGTTTATTTGGATTTTGTTCCTTAAACATGCTTTACATTAATGTTGCAGCATACAAAGTTTTCCTATTTACTGTAGGGTCTTCAGAAAATTAAGCTATTATTTTTTTAAATACTTCTGTTGTTAGAGGTCTGATTTACGTAAATTCCATGATCCAAGCTGAACTTGTTGAGAAGAGCTGAATTCAGGTAATGAACTTGCTTTCATATGAACGTTAACGATCTTAACAAAAATTAAAGTGCAGCAAAGTAAGCCTTTGAGTGGATTTAGAATAGCAGAAATGCATTCCACTAAGTTTAGGTCAGAAGGCTCTATGCAGATATTCTTCCCTTCCCCCTACAAAAACCAGTTTGTAATTAGCAGCCCTGAATCTAGCAGCAGGAAGTAAGATTTCACAGAGTTTCAAGGTGGAACTTGATTAGCCTTTCAATGTTAAAATTAAAGCTGTGAGAGCTCAGGAAGATCTGCCAGCTCAGCAGACTCCTAGGTTTGTTTGCTTAAAATAAAGTTTTTGCTATTCCTTTTGCTGTCATTAAGGTGAACTTAGTTAAAACAATGAAAAAAATAGAACAAATTTCGGATAGCTTGAGGGTCCCTATAAATTAGAAGAGCAAGAGATTAGTAAGAATAAAAAACAGACTAGAAGGAGAGGTTCATTTGTTTTTGGTAATTAACATTTGTAAACAAAACTATTTGTACACAAGAAGCTGGATGTCTGAGCCCCAGAACCTGTACTGTAATTCTAATTTGCATTGACACTGCAATTAACTTTGAGGAAGAGATAATTTTGTTTATATTTAAATATTATGAACTTTTTATATGTTTAAATATTTATATTTAAATCTTATAATCTTGCTATGCATCTGTCACCATAGGGTCTTCATGTTTTTTGTTCTTTGCCACAATCTTTGTTGTAAATTTTAAAGTGTGCCCTTAAAGATGAATGATCTGTTGCATGTCTACCCTAATTTGAGTTGTGTGTTGCACAATCTTTTGTTTTCTCATGACAAGGGTATGAAGAGTTTTGCACAACTTATTCAAATGTTGAATTACCCACTGGCATGGGTCTGATACTGCAAACTGTAATTAGCAAGATGGAGGCAGTCTCCATTACCTCTTATGTCAAAATTATCAATATAGATGTGCATTAGATCCAGAGAAGCTATAGAAAAGATCATGACATGGCATATTTTCATGAATATTTTCACCATCAATGCTGCATGAATGCTTCTAGTCCCTGACCTATTCCTATGGTGAATTTGTATTTGTCTGAGATGGACAATGTATAAACTGTCAGAGTATGTTTTCTAGTGAGAGAAAGAAGTATCTTTTGTAGTATCTTTTGTTATCTTTATGCTTGATGTTGCATTAATTACAAAAACTGAAACAGGTATTGTTTTACTATAAGCACTGCTCTTGAGCCTAAAGTAGTACACAAAACCAGTACCTACCATATAGTCAAAAGAAAATTTTCATGTTGAGACTTTACTTTTTACATCCACTGATTGCAGGTTTTTTGCATTGCTCAAAGACCCGAACCCCTGTAGCAATGAACTTCACGGTTCAAAGGATGTGGGCTATTTAAGATTGGCTGGGTGCTGAATTTTAGAGAACTCACCCCTTCCTCCAGAGGTGTTTCCTGGATATGTTCACATCTTTTACAGTCATATAAAAGACAAACTGAAATAAAGAAAAATAGTCATTCAAAATGTATGTTTAATTTGCAGTGAAATTAGACTGTACAGTCTCTATCCCAGCTCAGTTCTGTTCAGCGTGCAATTTTGTGATAAATGATGGAAAAGACTACAAAATCTCCCCATCTGTTGCCACTCAGCTGGAACCATTTATAAGCATACATACAGAACTAAACTGAGATATTAGTGTTAATCTTCCAATTTCTTTTCCTTTTTTCTCCTCAGTCATTTCTGGTATGTGTTCAACCAATCAATTCTCACTTATATTTTGGTCCAAACCAGAAAAGTCAGCCTAGAAGACTGGCCTCCATATTTTCACATAAACTGTTGGCAAGTGTTGACATGGCACAACGCAGTATCATATACTTGCTTAGATCTCAAAAGCACTATAGCTTTAGATGATCAATGTTTTCTTAGGCTAGTTGCTTTGCTGATAAAGCAGAGTAAGTTGACCAGGGCAGAACAATGCAGTAACTCATCTCTATTGCATTTGGAACGTGAGTTAGCATGAATATATCAGCACAATCTTGCGTTCTTCCATGTAGGCTGACTCTCCTGATGTGAAAACAAGTCCTGACATTTCTCACTTTATTCTGCCATGAATGAGTGAAATCCTGGCAACAAAGAAATTGATAGCAAAAATTCCTGTAGGTCATTGCTGTCAGGGTGTTGCCACTAGATGCCAGTTTCATTTTGTTAGTAAGAAAGAATGAAGTGATGTCAGGTGCATGCCTTTTGAAGCAGAGGTAGGGTCAAAAGCACAGCCTTATGTTTTCTTTGCAGGGGAGCGCAAAGGAAATTAATGTTTGGGTGTTATAGTCCAGGAAGCTTCTGTGTTTGTGCATAGAAACTTGGCATCTTAGTTTAGGCACCCAAATTAGGTGTTTCATACTAAAGCATATAATCACTCCTGTTGGTGTGGAAACTGCAAATTAATTTTATATCTGTTCAGCTTTTTCTTGGCCTGATGATTATACACACCAGCTATTTATCTATTCTGTTTCTTTACACTGTCTTCTAGGCTATGATTTTATGATTCTAAAATGTTCTTTCCTTTTATGGAAAGACATTCACTTTTTCTGAAGTTGAAATGGCTTTAAATCAATCTTGCTGCAGGATAGCCTTTTAGCTCTGGTTCAGCATTATACAAGTTATTCCTATAGCTTTTACGTTTGAAGTCAAGTCCTGTTACCTTGGAAAATGCCTGATGGGGTTCATACTGTGCTTGCAGCAAATTTGCATGACAACTTTTTTACTTTAAAGAAGGCCAAAAATATTGAGAAGGCTTGTGACAATTTAGTCTTCCCAGGAGAAAGCTTCCTTATTCCTTACGAATACTGGTGACTGGGTGTTCCTGTAACACAAGTTTCTTCTTGCTGTTATCTTTATTCGTTGCTTGTGTACCTCATTTTCCTGGCCCCGGAAATGGGTTGCAGAATGAAACCATTACACATTTAATGACAACTTCCTGCACTGCCCATCACCTCACTGAGGGAACTGGGATGGACAGAACATAACCCATGGTGAAAATAATGCAAGTTGAGACTTGCAAGTGGGAGAGGGTAGGAGTTTGTCTTGAACTGAGCCTGGGGAAGGGGGAAGAAAGATGTTTCCATAAGTGTTTGTTTAATTACTTACTCTTTCTTTTTCCCAATACCTGAATCAGTGATTAGAAGTGTTAATTGGCAATAAATTAAATGAAGTAAAAAATAATTCCCTGAGTGATAAGACTGCTTTGCCTGTGACAGTATTTAATTTCTTCAGATCTGGAGGCAAAGTCCACAAGGAAACGGGCTCATAAGTTCCTCTATACTTTGTTTTTGCTGCCTAGTTTCCCTAGAACATGTCTCTGGTACAGAGTTGGAGACAGTTGGATGGGAACAGCTATTTGTGGACACTCATCTAGGAATAACTCCTATCTAGTTTACATCCTTGGGCTAACCCAAACCTCTGTCCTCTTGTCAGGTGACAGAACTAAGACTTTCAAATATCTTCATGTGTACTTAGTTGTACTCTTAGGAATTGCCTCAGTTGAACTTCCATTCTATAAGTGTATTTTGAAATGTTAATCACCAGATAAGAATTTTCTACCTTGAATCCTAATTCTCTACTGGTTTGCACCTTGTGTATTAATTTGCACACATGCAGAGTGAAATTAGGTGTTAAATGAAACCAGTCCAGTTTGGTAACAAATTATGTACCCTTTGAACAGGTGTAAATTATTGTGATGAAATGCAAAGGAGTAGGGAACTGAACTGTTTGTGGCAAAATGAAGTGATTTTGTCCGATAGCTTTTCCATAATGTAGAAAATATAAAACATCTTTTTGCCTGTCTTTATAACTATTAAAACATCTATGTGTATCGTCAGATGATACCAGCCAATAATCAACATTTAGGGCCTGAAATGCCATCTTTCTCTTTCTTAAGGTGTTAACAACCATCACAGTAACAGTTCTTAAAAGAAAATATTTCATTTAAATAATGACAGTTCAGTGTAAGCACCAAAATTTTTGTCAAAATAACTTTTTTTCTGAGATAATGACCATTGATTACTAAGTGGGAGTGATATCCTGTGGTTTCCAAAACTAGTACTGACTGTATTCTGATGAATAAATTGCACTAAAAACCAATTTTTATATGTACTGTTTATATGTACAGTTTAGAATTCAATACTTAGTGGAAATAAGTATTCACAGAACCATAGAAATATTGTTTGGAAGAGACCTTTGAGGGGCATCTAGTCCAACCTCCTGCTCAAAACGAGACTATTGCCAACACTAGATAGTCAGCTATGGCATTTTAATGCAAAAAGAGGGCATATAGGAAGAGGAAACTAGAATAGGTGCCAAAGGAAGGTGCTATGAAAGCATTGCTCGAGCACTTAGGGATGAGATCTCTAAGGCCGAGCTTAGCTGGAGCTAAAACTAGGTAGGAACATAACAAGTAGACATCAATGATGCTACAAGTACACCAGTAACAAAAGGAAAACATAGGTCTGTTGATGAAAGGGTCTGATCCTGTATTATGCTATTTCCAAAGCTTTTCATTTGCCTGCTGTTGACTAAGCAACACCTTATGCATTCTTGATGGCTAGATTCACAATGCAGGATTCCATTAATGAACCAAATACTGTATTATTTCATCCAGTTGTTTTACAACCTGCTTTTAATTTGCAATATCAAGTTCTATGTATGTCAGTAAGATCAGAAATGGATTTTAAAACTTTTTCTTATTGCTCCTTTGTGACTAATTACACCTCAAGTTAAAATAGCACTCCACCAGAGAGGAAAAAGTCATTTGTTATCATTGTGGCAGGCATTGCAGTTATAGAAGTTGTATGTTTCCTGTTGATATTAGGCTATAGCTCATGAAACTTCAGCTGGTTACAGCTAAGTCAGTGTAACTATGTGAATTTCTGTCAGGTAAGGATCTGACCCTCAAAAAAAAATGAACTCAAAACAAGCCTCAAGTTGCTAAGAGATAATGCATTAACAGATTTTTATTAAGACTTTTTGATATTTTCTCATTAAAACAATTATATCAAAACAAAGTAATTCTGATGTTTACAAAGTACTTAGCATTCAATATGATTGCTTCCGTAACTTATTTTTTCCCATTGTCTCAACTTCTCTAATTCGTCTCTTCCTCTTGTCTGCCAGTAAAGGTCCTTCCCCATGCTTAAAAAGGAAGGTATCCAAGCATCCTGTTTGATACTCAGACTGCATTCTCTTTCTCAGTGTTTTCTGTGCCAAAAAAAAAAAAAAAAAGAGGAAGCAAATTCTCTTGGAATTTGGAAAGAAAGCATCTCTCTCTCTCTCTTTATGCTGAACGCGGCATTACAATACCTCTCTTCCTTTGCTCCTGTGCTTGGAAAAGTTTGAATTTCCCAATGATGGTCAGTACTGGAAAACATGTTGAATTGTTGTTAAAAAGGAACACCAAAAGAGATTCTTAAGTAGCTACGTTTTTTTGTTCTGAGATGGTTTCCATCATTATAGAGCAAGCCTATGGGAAATAACTTTCAGCAGTTTTTGTGTGCTCCCGTGCTCTTGCTCTCTCTCTTCCTGTGCTTATTCATGCTCTCTCTCTGACACTCATGCACTATTAGTCTTGATTTAGAGAAAAAAATCCTGAAGGCTTTGAAAAATAAATTACAGAAACTGGAACACGCATCTGACAACAATAAGAACAGGTTTCCTATTTGATTATATCTGTCCTTTATTAAGATGTCCTGTCTTTTAGGTTTTCTAGTGTGACTATTTAAAGTTTATAGCTATTTATCAAATACTATTGGAAGTAATGTGTACAAAGTGCTTTAGATGAGTGCCGCATATTTCCATTCTCTGACGGTGTTCTACAGCCAATGACTTAATGATATCAGTTGGTTAGTGCTTAATTCTGTGTTCTTTATTTTCGGTCTATGACTGAAATAGGGGCATGATTTCTTATCTGTGCATCATGGCAATCAAATATACTTTCAAAGCTGACAGTTCACTCTCTAGTTTGCCCGAAAAGTGAAAGGCCAAAAATATTCTGAACAGAGAAAAGCAAAGTCATCATGAACGAACATCCTTTTGATCTTGCAGTGAGGAAAGAAAATTAATTGGTAGAGCTACCAAACGCGGACATAAAAGGGAATACCACTAGAAAAAGCCAACTGAACTGCTTCAGCTAAACACTTGGCCACTTGTATGACTAATCTGCTAGCAATAGTTTGAAGTCTTCAAACGGATAATGGCCTGAACTTTACAGATGCTTGAATTTGCAGTGTTTTACTAAAAGGAAATATTTTAAAAATTCAAAATAAAGTATTAAAAATGATAGGACCTCAACTATATTCCTGTTAAAACTCATGCGTTTTGCTGTGACTTTCAGTGAAAACAGAATCAAGCCTTTATGTTGCCTCTGGTAATTTTTAAGTTGCTAATATTGTAACACTGGTTAAATTAATATTGATAATGCCTACAACCCTAGTGCTTATATTGTTCTAAAATGACTTTCAATATGAATAAATGACTGGAGTAAAAAAATGTGTAGCTGTTTAGAGGACAAATACTTTTAAAAATGTGTATTATACCCAGTACCATAAAATCACAAATTAAATGCAGCAGGTTTTCTGTCTGTCATCTAAAATAAGTTCATTAATTCCAGAACCTGCCATGAACTAAGAGCTGTCATTCCTCATTAAGTTGGGCTCTGAAACCCCAAAGATCAGACAAGACAAGGTGACTGTCTTGTTAGAAAAGTCCCCGAGGGCATTTGGGTGATTATCAGATTCTGAAGGGCAGCCTAGTTCTTCTAGATAAGTAGCTTCCTTAAGGCCTGCTTTTCTAGGAATTATCATGGATCTGCTTACTGTGGGCTTCATAGCAGATAAAAACACCTTTCCAAGAGTCAACCGGAGCTTTTAAATAAAAACATGACAACATAACTTAGAGGAACTCTTGGCAGAACTCGACAGCTTGGTGTCATTTGAGTATTTGAATGAAGATATTAGCTGACGTGCAAGCAGAGTAGAAACTGCTGCCAAGACAAGGTTTGGACAAAACTCCTGTAGGTATATTTTGCAAGGCATCTTCAAAGTGGGTGGTCTTTTCAGGTACATTTAGACTGGGGGGAAAAGGAAAGAACAAAAGGAATGAGGAAGACTTTTAGCCTTCGATAAATTAATATAGGACATTGGAAGAGCAAGAGAAAAATAGAAACAGACACCTTTAAAACTACAGCATTGATGGATAAGGTGTCACAGTGGTCGTGGATAAGAGAAGAGCAACTGACATCATCTACCTGGACTTGTGCAAGGCATTTTACACTATTCTGCACAACATCCTTGTCTCTAAACTGGAGAGACATGGATTTGACAGATGGACCACTCGGTGGATAAGGAATTGGCTGGATGGCCACATTCAAAGAGTTGTGGTCAATGGTTCGATGTCAAAGTGCTGAGCAGTGACGAGTGGTGTTCCTCAGGTGTCAGTCCTGGAACTGGTACTATTTAACATCTTTGTCAGCAATACGGACAGTGGGATTGAGTGCACCCTCAGCAAGTTTGCTGGTGACACTGAGCTGTGTGGAGCAGTTGACACACTGGAGAGAAGGGATGCCATTCAGAGGGACCTTGACAGGCTTGAGAGGTGGGCCTGTGCAGATCTCATTAAATTAAACAAAGCCAAGTGCAAGGTCCTGAACATGGGTCAGGCCAATTCCAACCACAGACACAGGCTGGGTGGAGAATGGATTGAGAGCAGCCCTGAGGAGAAGGGCTTGGGGGTGTTAATTGATGAGAAGCTCAACATGAGCTGACAATGTGTACTTGCAGCCCAGAAAGCCAACCGCATCCTAGGCTGCATCAAAAGAAGTGTGGCCAGCAGGTCAAGGGAGGTGATTCTGCCCCTCTGCTCCACTCTTGTGTACTCCCAGCTGAGGCCCCCAACATGGACCTGCTGGAATAGGTCCAGCGGAGGGCCACAGAGATGATCAGAGGGCTGGAGCACCTCTCCTAGGAAGACAGGCTGAGAGAGCTGATATTGTTCAGCCTGGAGAAGAGAGGGCTCCGGGTAGACCTTATAGCAGCCTTCCAGTACCTAAAAGGGTCCTACAAGAAAGCTAGAGAGGGATAGGAGGAGGGGTAATGGCCTTAAACTTAAAGAGGGTAGATTCAGATTAGATATTAGGAAGAAATTCTTTCCTGTGAGGGTGGTGAGACACTGGAACAGGTTGCCTAGAGAAGGTGTGGATGTCCCATGCCTGCAAGTGTTCAAGGCCAGGTTGGATAGGGCTTTGAGCAACCTGGTCTAGTGGTAAGTATCCCTCTCCGTAGCAGGGGGATTGGAACTAGATGATCTTTAAGGTCGCTTCTAACCCACAGCATTTTATGATTCTATGAAAATTTATGCCTGTCTAGGGCAATAGTTAGTGGGGGATTTGGAATTTTGGGTGTGGTGGTTTGGGGTTTTTTTGTTTGTTTTTATTGTGTTGTTTTTTTTTCTATGAACTTGTTGAGGAAACAAGGCTTACTTGGTGATGCTGTCGCTCTGTTTCTCTATGTCTTGTCATTGCACCCATAATAACATTTCAAATGACAGCTACTTTCAAGCAAATTTGAAATATACTTAAATTCCTATGAGATCTGTGGAAATGGTACTTAGATGCAAGAGATTTATTCAAAATAATGTCCCACTAAAGGAAAAGCAGGCAGAATATACCTCGTTCTTTGGAGTAAGTGTGAGGTTCTTGTGGTGAGTAAAGCTTGTGAGGGGGATCAAAGGATACAAATTCATAGGAAGGTTCCATTAATTCTGCTATTTATGTTGGTTTTTTGTTGTTTGGTTTGGTTGTGTTTTTTTTTTTTTTTTGCTTTGAGGAGACTTTCTTAAAGCCTGTGCAACAGCTATGAAGGAAATGTGTAAACTTTTAAGATCACATTCTTCATGTTAGGGATGTAAATACTCTTAGATATTTGGTTGTCTGCAAATTCAGTTTTGGGCTATAATTCTTACTGCCATGTTTGAAGGTGGACATTTCTTGGAATAAAATTTTGAGAAATACAAACTCTAGTGAATCACATTACTAATAAAGTCAAAAGGTGCTTGAAGTGTTTACCCATTAACTAGTTTTAAACCGGTTATCATATTTTTATAGCCTTAATACAAGTTTATCAGAAGCTACAGCTGTTACTTCTCTAGAATGTAGAATAACCCAGGTCAGAAGGGACCTCCAAAGATCATCTAGTCCAACCTTTCATGGGAAGGGGAGCCTAGATAAGATTATCTAGCACCCTGTCCAACCACATCTTGAAAACCTCCAGCGTTGGGGACTCTATCATGTCGCTGGGGAGGTTGTTGCAGTGAATGATTGTTCTCACTGTTTTAAACTGTAAAGTTTCTTTCAATTTTTAATAATCTGCCTTACACACCTTGAAAGATCTTGGTATTAGATTAGTTTCTTTTCCTCTAGTTAAAGTCTGACTGGAGAAGCCTAATTATTTCAGTTAATACAAAGTTTAATAAACCTGTTAAATCCAAAGAAATCTGTATTTCTGATTTCGTTAATTGAAAAATATTAGATGAAAATGAGATTTATTTCATGAGTTGGAAGGTTTCTAGTTTTATTATTTCGAGAGAGAGGCTTGAGGAAAGCACAGAGGACTTGAAATTAAGACATGTAAAAATTGAGTTTAAAATAGAGGCAGTTGTTGGTAACACAATTTTGTTTACACAGTAGGAATAGTTTATTAAGGAGAGATGTCATAATGACTGTTTCCAGCAAGTGTGGAGTAATTGACTTGAGTAGCCACTTGATGTCATCCTGGTGCTACAAAATTTGTCTAAAATCCATTTAAAAACCTTTGATTCAAAGAGAATGATTGTTTCAGTGAACTTGGCTTATCTATATTCCTAAAGTTTTTTTCAATTCTCTGGAAATCTTTGCTTTTTTGCTTGTTTTCTCCCTGCAGTCATGCAGAATCTGTTTAAGAAGCTCTCTGACAGAATGCTTAGTCTCTTCTTTTTTCTTTGAGTTGAAATAACTGCAAATTTTTCAAGAAAATGTGACTCACACTTACCCCTCATGTAACGAGGTTGGTATCAATAGTTACGTTAATTTGGCCCAAATTCTCTATCAATGCTATATTAAAAATATGTAGGAAATCTTTCAACAGTTTGAGCGGTGGTTTTACTTCAAGATCATTCAGCTGTGTTATGCCACCTCTGTCCTTTTTTCTGACCAACAATAAAACTTTACAAAGACAGTTACATTTTTGTCCAGGAAAAGTTCTTCAATGTTTTCTTCTTGGCATCCAACTTGATATAAAGGATTAAAAGGTCTCATTTGATCATTGTGCATTTCTTTGTTGGGGAGGGGAAAGGGCGGAAAGGATGTCTGTCTCAGAGAAACTTAATAGGACTCAGAACAAAATTATATATTGGTTTTCTGGAATTAATTTTCTCTGGCGCTGTTGCCAGAGTAAAATATCCATGATCCCTTGAAGTATCTTTCTCCTACCACTCTTCCCTCCTTCCACCTAGGCAGATTCCCTAGATCAACTAATTTTCTACCATTTTTTTAATTTCCAATGACTCATTCTTTTCTCTTAACTCATTCTGTTCTTTATACTTGTTCTTGGTTCTGTGGCTGTTAAGCCATATAATTTGCAGTATTTTCCCACAGTACTCCCATGGAGTTCTAAAATATTTGCTTTGGCAGACTGCCACTTTGTTTTCATGATTATATTATATTTACAGGAGATTACAAGTTTGTGTTGTCATTTGAAACTTTCACAAATTCTACCTCATTATTCTCTAATCTGGAAGATCATTTGCAGTCTATAAACTGACACAAGAACATCTTGTTTTTTAAGTTCAAGGTATGAACAAGTAAGTGCACAGGCTCACCGGTAATCTGAGAAACCCTACGTAAAAAACTGTTACTCATATTTCTGTACATGTTTGTGATCCCAGTGCCTTCTCTGACAGCTGCCTAAGAAAGATAAAGCTGAGACTAAAAGAGTCCAGATAGGTGTTAAGAAAGTGATTAAAGATGTAGTAGTACTTCTATAGGAACAAAGAGAGATTGAAAAGAACCAGGATAATTCAGTCTGAATAAGATGAATAATAGGGATTTGATTGAGGTGCGAAGATTAGTAAGAAATGACTACTGTCTTCTTTTTCGCTCTCTCAAAGTATGAAGTAAGGAGATAAAGTGAAAATAAAGTCACTTTTTTTCCTGGAATATAATTTTTCATTGGCATTTGCTGTTTCAGGAGGTCATTGAGACAAGTCAGGAGCTTATTGTAGCAGCCTTTTAAGGGTTCATTAACAGCAATTAGTAGAAAATTTTTCTTTTGAGTACTTTGTAGAACACTACTGAATAAATTGGATACAGTTTAAAAACAAGGACCTAGAGCGCAATGCCTTATAAAAAAATAGGAGGTACACGTATTAAAGAGAATACCTCTACTTGAATTCCCACAATTATTTCTGGCCACAACAGCTTTTTTGGTTGCCAGAGTGGGGATGAATATGGTTGTTTTCATCCAGGTTTATGGATAAACACTTTTCATTTGCTCTTCTCATTGACAGCAGTTTGGGTAAGATTCATCTGTTCAAACTTGGACACTTGTAGTGTAAATATGTGCAAATGTACAGTGTAAATATTTGCAAATGTTAACTCTTTTGAAGATTTCTGTCAATGGAAATAGATACTTTTAGGGCATAATTTGTATTATATGGCAGAGATGTCTAAAATAGGTCAGATGAACTGTCTTCTAGAAGCAAATATTTCTTCCCCTGCTGCATATTACTTCTTATTGGATAAATGTAGACAGTAAACTTACATGCAGGTAGCTACAATATAAGTATCTAAAGTCATGTGAGGTAACTCTCATATTGATTGCTCACAACTGTCTTTTATAGTTGCAGTCTTGCAAAGTGTTACGAGAGATTATCTACAGCCTCTTCTGCTTCTACTTGGTGTCTCCATTCCATAAATTCTTCTATATTCACTCCTGCAAAAGTGCTATTACAAAATCAGATAGCTTTTATTATCCTTGGTGATGGATATTTATGGAATCAGTCCTCTGTTTATATTGCAAAGTTTTAAAACGGGACTGTTTTGGATCTGCTAAAATCATTGTGCAAAAGAGTTGGCTTTTTTGTGGTTTTCAAAATTCAAACCATAATATGTTTAACTGACATAAAGTCTTAGTGACTTTCCAGTTGCTGCTAATCCACATGGAGTTCTCATTCATCTAATGATAGTCTGCATACTATAACTGAATTTTGTAAAATATACCTCTGTTCCTGTAGGCAACATCTGATGCCTTAAGATTGAATCTCATTTATGCAGTAGCTCTTTTCTATCATCCTTGCCATCAGAGGAAACTCAGAGAAGGTGTAGATGCAATTTGATACTATGTATCTCACCTGAATGTGAGTGCAGATGAGAACCTGTCTTCTAATGGAGGCAGATGGCCAGCTACCAAAAGCATTTTTAGTGTCACTTTGATCATATTAGTTCAGGCACATGTGGTTACTTATCTGTCTACTCTAGATTTTGTGTGTGTCTGTTTGCCTTGTAATCTTGACTAATTCATCTTCACTACACTTCCATGAAATAGGACCACTGTGTTTTCTAAGTGGGGGCAACCTGCAGTTGTTCCATAGTGCCTTATGTATGCTGGAAGAAGAGTGTTTACTTAGAGCACTATTCAGTTCTTCTGACTGATGTCCTACAGAAAATCTCTGAGATTCAGGGAGGCTTAAGTGACTTGTCCAAGACTGCACAGAAAACAGAAGTCTTTCTATATCAACACTGTTAATACTCTTGGAGCTAAATGGTTCTTAGCTGTACGTAAATAGTTATTAATCTGTTATTGCAAGATTTTACCAGCATTGATGAGTCTTAAATTTAACCTTTTCTATGCCTCAGTAAGTTTAGAAAATTTTTCACCTATTAACCAAAAAAAGTTTAACAGTTTGGCATGTGTAAACTTAGCTAATTTAAGCACTTAGATGACTTTAAATAGTTAAAATGTATGTGTCCTGGATTAATAGAAATTTGAAATGAGATAAGATTTTCTTAGTTCATACAAAGGAGAATGAAAGCAGAGAAATGACAAATTGATGTATGAGAAGCAATATATGAGATGTGACTGATAAATTATCTTCTGATATGTTAATGAATTCCAGATAAAGAAGTTGGCAATATGATGATTTATTGAGATTTTAATACAGTAAATTAAAAATTGAAAGGTGATCTGAGTGAAAGAATCCCCAGGAATCTTTTGAAAAAATAATTAGGAATTTGAACATTTAAAGAGGCTTTTTATAGACACAGACCCTGATATTCACATATACACACATTTGCATTTTAAATAGATACATCTGAAAAACCTACTGAGCCTACGGTCAGTACCAGTTCTCCTTATAATTACATAGAAATAACAAATTTTAAAATACTTGTTTAGAAATACGTACTGCACTCTTGCGTGCACTAAAAAAATCCATATTTAGTGACAGAATCTTTTCGGCCACCCAGAAAATCCTGCATGCCTGTTTGACACTGATGAGTAAAGATAATACACACATAGATGAAAAAATACTTGAACCAATTTAGATATTTGTGATTAAAACTTAGCTTTAGTCAAAAGGAAAGCATTAGGTAGGAGTTTTCTTCAAGGAAAACTAATTCTGAAGAGCTATTTTTTCTATTTTGCTTTCCCATAAGAAACACAAGCAACTACCTTTAGAAAAAATAAGAAACTATTGCTGTGGCAGGAAAAAAAGTAATTGTAGCTGTCAGCTCAGACTGCCAGTTGTTCTAATTAACTGGGTGAAACTGATACAGCTAAGCTGTATCTTTAAAATCCAAGAATAGCCACCATGACTTCAGTTTGTCTGAAAAACGTTCTTATTGGCTCAGCATCGGATTCAACATGTTTGGTTGTTAATGTTCATATTGTCATTTTCTATCATTAGAAGCACATTATATAAAATAAGTTATTAATATTTATAAAACCATCACTATTCTGTTTACACTACAGTGAGTATTGAAACCACATGGATTAATCTTGAGAGGGGAAAAAAATCATTTGATATATTACAAGGTAATGGATGAGATTCAACACACTCAAATAATATATTTACATAAAATACATGAGAAACAGTACCCTACTTAATTTTATCTAGCTAATGTTCTCCTTATATGATACATCAATTTTTTTTCTTTACTGTTTAACTCATTATTTCTTTTTCACTTTTTAAAAAAGATCTATTTAGCATTTGTTGATCCCCCCCCAGCATCTAAGTAAATTTGCATTTTACCACAAGAAATTTTAACTTTTTCCACATGAAATATGGGCCCTGTTTTATATGCCCTGTGCTTTTAATGTTGCCTTCTACTGTGGGGTTGGAAATTTCTCTCAGTACAGAAGCTCTGTTGAATGTCTGCTTTTGGACTAAATAGAAGCATGTCTTTCTCTTTTCCGATGTTCCCAGTAGTTCGATTCTTTCCCTCCCCCCCTTCCCTCCCCCCCGCATTATTGAAAGACAGGGATCCATTGCATTTAAGAAATTTGGAAGAGAATTTATTTTCTGTTCCATTTTTCTTTGTCAAGGTGTATCTCTAGATCAGACTGATAAATCACCACTGATAGACCACTACAGAGAACATGCTCCCTGTCCCCCCGGTGGTGCTTTGCCCATAGCAGAGGTATGGGGACGGTATGGCTGTGTTCTGTCTGCGCAGTTCAGGGAGCTGCTTAGGGAATAATACAGTCTTTGTTACGATATACTGATTGCTGCAGGATTGTGTACGTAAAAGATGCTAACAGTGTTTCACATCTAGAGGCATTGTTTGCGAAGGGAGTGTGGCTTTTTTACTTTTATTTAAAATTCTATAACATCATGTAAAGAAATTGTCCCGACAGCATTTGCCTTTCCTTTTTGCAAAGTTTTCCCTGGTTAAAGATGCATCCAATTTAACTACTGCTGAAGGAAGTCACAGTAAATTAACAGCTGGCCAGTAAGCCTGGAGCTTTGAAGAGAAAACTGCTCCTTCCTCTTTGCAAAAAGCTCTGAAACAATTTAGTTTCTCTTCATTTATTTGGTCACAGTGATTGAGGTATGGATGGAGGAGAGATTAGGATGTACCAGCATAAACTGCTGGTTTACGAAGACTAGAAGGAATTTCACATTGTAATTTTTTACAAAGTGCCAGAGTACAGGTATTTGGTTGAGGATAAACTAAAAGATTATTGTGAAATTGTTGCTTCCCAGCACTTAAAAAGTTCTTTCATTTGTTAATGGGTTTATAAATGCAAACTTGATGTCATTCCCATCCAAAACAGACTTACTAACTTCTAGTTATAAGTCGTCAAGAAAGCACAAGTATGTTAGCTACAAAATCATACATTTATTAAATTATGTAACTTATACTTCATTCTCATGTGCAGAATGCCTGACAGTATTGGAGCATGAATATAGCTCGAATCTGATTTAACTCCTTTCTTGCATAAACATACAGGAAAACTTCATGACCGGGTAATAACAAAATCCACATGAAATGTGGATAATCTAAGTAATTTAAAGAACACTATAGGTCAGAGATTGAAAATTTGCAGCTTCTGTTTAAAATGTTGCACAAATCTTTTTGAATAGGACATCTCATTATAAAGAAAAAAGTCTGTAAAGAATATGTATCACTGATTATTACTGACAAAAGAATATATCCCCTAGATTAACAAAAGTGGTTGTTCATAGAGTTTGATCTAAATGTTACAAGTTCCTACCACGAGCCAAATTCAGATTAAAGCAGCAGAAGAATTTGGCTTTGAATTATGCCATTAGCATAAAATTAAATGAGGATCTGATGAGTCGAGGTTGGCCCCTGAGATTTATAACTGTTTACCTTACTGCCTTTTTGCATCATCTTCTCCCTGATACTGCAGATCCAGATAGTTCTCCAGCTAATTAGCTAGAAAGAGGAAGTGTGTGATGAAGCTCTCTCCAACTTTGCCAGCTCCCATGTTTGAAGTGCAAGTCTCAAGGTAGCTGCTCTTTTTCCCCCAAAAGTTTCAGCTATTGCAAGTTTGGGAATATGTTAGTGTAAGTATCTTGGCGTATTATTTTTTAACTAAAGAAAATGCCTGTGTTTTCTGGTTGTAGAGAAAAGCGTGGATATATGACACTGGAACACCCTGAAGGCTTAAAAATGGAATGTAAAATCAAAATGAATAGTATAAAGAAACCTATGATTTTTTTCAGTCTTGCATTTCTTTGGGACTGGCTTACTTTTCTAAGCCACCTGGTATGGCAGATGGTGCCAGCATACTTTTGAACGTAGTTATTTTCTTGCCTGTTTTTGCCTAGCATTGTGTCTCACGAGGGTCTGGTTTGGTTCCTGTGCTTACGTATGATGATTTATCGAGAGTTTGAGAGCAAGATGGCCTGAGTTATCATTAGCATAACCTATATCCAGTTGCAACTAAAGACATGCAATTGTTTTCCATTGATATGACTGAAGTACATGATAAAAAGACGAGATTAGCTAAAACAGAATCCCTGAAGATTTAATTTATTGTGATTGGTTTAGGCAGGAGGTCTGAAGGAAGTGTTATTTCTCTAGGCCTTTTGAATTGTGATGAGGTACCATTCCTGCAGGCCGGCAGGTTGTGCAGTCTACGTGCTGTTATTGACCAGGGGCGGCAATTCAAGGACCTGAAGCCACTGTTAACTTTATTGCGATGAAAATGAGATCAAGCTCTGTTTGAATTCCCTGATGATAATCACGATGCCTATCTTTGTGAAATGGCAGACAGATTAAAGAAATACATGCAGTACATTAGGCAACTTGCATAAATGATCTGTTGCCTGCAGCTGGTTCACTGTGCAGTTGTGGGTTATTGTTGCAAGGAGAGATTAGCAGAAAGGAGCGTGAACTCTTCACAATGTTTTGCTATCTGTCTCAGCTGCCTGGTAGCCCAAGGTTTAAGATTTTTTTCATGTTAATATTTAAAGTCCCAAGAGGATTGCATCCCAAGTGCATTTTTGAGCTTCTGATGCCCTGTATTCCATTTCAATCTTGACTGTTAGGAGAGAGAAATTTGGGGCCTGAGGGCTTTCTGAAATGGAATTAGCTGAAAGTGTACAGTATCTTTTCCTCTGGAGTACTGGGTGTGTGGAATGTTTTCCCTCCAGAGCTCAAATGTGTCACAAATGTAGTATATTTAAAAATATGCTTTTCTCCTGTAACCGGCAAGATTTGTGCAAAAATACTTTTAGTTGTAATTATTTCACTGTTTGTAGTTATGATTTAAAGTGGCAGACTAAGGAAGGAAGACTGCAGAAATGTTCTAATCTTATTGAAGAGCCATCATTCTTTGCCTTGGACATTGGTTATGAAAAATTATTAACTTGACTTTTTCAGTTTACCTTGCAGTGTTTTTCAGAAACTTTGAGAGGCTATTTGCTTGCTTATTTTAAATCATAAGATATTAAATACTTGAGAAAAATAAGTTTTTTATGCATTTCACTTGTAAAATGCATGAAGGGCAAGCTACTAAACATGCCGAGGCTCTTTTGCTAAAGGTATCTTTATTACTCTATCTGTATTTCATCTGCCTGTCATGACTACAAGACGAGTAAATCCGAACTCATCCTCACATCCAGTGAGATTCTGACAGGTTTACCTACCTTGAGTAGGATATAACTGTATCTGAGGTCCTACTGAAGACACAGGTAGTGTGAATAAAATATCAGAATACAGCACATTCAGATCAATGGTCCAGATCTGCGGCCTTAGCTCAAGCGTTACGTCTCGTATAGGTAGGAGTTTTTCCTGGTCAGAGACTACAGAATCAGTCACCCATTTGTTTTGTTTATTTTGATCTTCCTATCAATAAGGTGCTATAAATGCTAAAATGTTTATTCGGCCTTTTCTATTGCTCTTACTTTTGGTATTGCATTAACTATGTATAACTTGGTTAGGTATAGTCTCACAAAATTTTTCAACCAGTACTACGCTTAACGCAATTATGTAAAGTTTGGCAGTTGTTCTTGCCCAGCCTATTACCATTTAAAAAAAATACTGCTGCACTGTCATTCCTTGATATTCTACAAGATCTAAATGATCATTGGTGAACAACAAAGCAATGGTCAGTGAACACAACTTTGAATCAGCAGCAATAAAAAAAAAAACTTTTGGTAGTTCAGATAAAATGCTTTCTGCAGTAAAACAAAACTAATTAAAAAAAATTCTTTGTGTTAATGTTAGTGTTGAAAATACTATATTTATATTTATGAACTGGTGGGTTAATCAGCACTGAAGACATGTTGGAAAGTGTTAGAATACTTTCTGTCATTTGGCTCAACTTTAGGCAATTATACATGTAAACATAATTACTGTGGTACTACTTTTGAAACACATTGGTCTCAACTTTGTGATGAATGAATCTGCAATATGTTTTCCTGACACCTCCTTGAATTGAATTAATCCAATATTAATTTATTTTAGATGTGCCAGAAGCATCATCCTATTACTAATAATTTGAAATAGACAGCAGGAGGTGCAGGTCCCTTCCTAGCATTGCCAGAATGCATCTCTGTGTGTATCCAGCAATCTGGGTGATATGTTGACAGAATGAGGCCAGCGATGCAAATAAAGGAATTTCGCCCCCCCCTTCCCCCTGCAGTAAATGCACTCATTTATACATGAAGTTAGAGAATACAGTTTATTCACTGTCACTGACTAAATCTGTCACTGACTAGAATTTCTACAGAAAAATCAAATTAAGAGAGAAATAGCTTCTGTATTAGCATTACCATCAAATGTTTAATTTGTGTATTAAGTGATAAGAGTATTTATGTTTCAGAAAGCAGACTTATTTCATTTGCCTTATCAGCCACCTAACACTGAAGTAGCATTCTGTGCATAGATGCGTTTTAGGCTAGATCCTCAGCTACAAATTAGAGTAGTTTTACTGCAGTCAGCGCAGCTGACTGAAGCCAGTGCCACTTCACGTTAATGGAGCACTTGAATCCAAATGCTTCTGTTAAATATCAAATAAATATGTCTTTTTTTAAAACAGAAGGTGAATTTTTTTCCTGTCCTCCAAAAAATATCCTCAGTCATTATGCTTGCTACGTGTGTTAGGATTAGCTATTTTGTCTTAATTGTTTACAAGTTTGTAATCTGATTCCCTGATATACTAACAGAGCATAAAAACGAAATTTATTCATTTTTGGAAGCCGTAGTATATGTTTCAGCTTTTACTTTTCTCAGATCAGGAAAACTAAATTTAAGATCAAAACTATTTATTCCACGAAAAAGCCAGTGTTCATTAATAAAGAAAAAAACACAAGAGAAGAATTTATAGATAGAGAAGAAAATCAAAGACAGTGGGTGACTGGCAGTGAAGTTGCATTTATGTGAAATAAACATCCTGGGCTTTAGCATTAAAGTGAGGTAACATAATCCTGTGCCCTTTGATCATAATATACAGATGATCAGGACAGGGAGTCATACAAGTATATATAACTGTATCCAATACTTATTTGATAAACAGGAGTCATGGACAAAGGACCCTAACAAGATAACAAGCTTCTGTATTTTCTGTCTCATTGTGTGTAGTAGCTACAGAAAGCTGGATTAGTGCATTTCATTCCTATTTTTCTGGGTGGTTGTATTTGTCTAGAATAATTACTATCCGCAACAACTGGGGTTTTGGACAAAAGTAATGGAGGACCCAGCACCTTGTAAAATAAATTAAATGGGGTTTCCAAAGTTAGTTTGCTGTTACCAATGGAATACATACTGCAATTTGGCAAAAATCTGTCCTGCAGATAATATGAGGGGGGAAAAAGGCACCTAAAGGCTCACTTCCACACAAGCACCCTAAGAACTGGAACCCAGATTTTTCTCAGATTGAAGCCTGAACGTCTGTTTGATGAAAGCAGGAAACCACTCTTTCCAAACTCACAAAACACATTGCAAGCAGTCATTTGGATGGCTGAAGCATCCCTGATCTCTCTCTATATAATCTGGAGCACACAATACTTAGTATGATTCAGCAGGTACCCACTTTAGGTGACCACAGTTTTACTTCATATGCCATTTTTTTCCAGTCGTGGAAATGTAAGACTTCGCTATCACCCTACCTAATCTTTGTAATTCTAATGCAAGTCATTAATATTGTGAACTCTGCCCATTTAACTCTGAAATCAGCTTGCAAAAAGGGTATTTGCTATGAAAATATTTTTTCAAGGGAGAGGCGGGAGGGTGTGACAAAAGGCATAAAAGAACTAAAAAGAAAGTGAACAGTTTTCTAATGCTACTAAAAATGTAATAACTTTTGAATGGTAATTTCCTATTTTAGACACTGAAACCAAAATATTTTAATTTCTCAGATGAATTTGAACTTTAAAATTCCAAGTTTGTTATTAAACAATGTAGAGGAGACTTCCCCTCCCAAAATCAAAGGAAATGAAAACACACAGAAAGTTTATTTTTGAAAAGTATGAAAGGCAGTTTACTTGAACCCTGTTCTGCTATGCTTACTCTACATAAACAGGCCCTATGTATATGACCTATTAGCGTTTTTTTTCCAGAGAATCTGTTTATCTGTTTTATTCATTTTGTTGTATGTACACTTGACAAGGAACTTCAATCACATAAACATGGTTTGTCTGGTAAACACATAATGGATGAAGCTTACTTTGAATCTAAGAATACAATACCCCTTGTCTGCAAGGTGAAAATCTTAAGAGCAGTATATGGTGCGGGCTCACAGAAGATGCCTAGAGCATGGCCTAAACAGACTTCAGTTTATTAATACAACAAATAATAAGTTACAGATAGCTCGTACTGGAACTGTTGCCCCTGGTTCAGTATGCCTTCAACAGCACCACTTTAGTGCGCAGCTGTAGACCCTGCTTGTTTTTATTTTAGACTGAGCGTATTTTGCAAGCTGCGTGTGATTCGTGTGTGTGTGTAACTATCGCATATGTTGTTTATGAGTCTTTAATCTTTCTTCACTCAAGGCAGCAATGCACCCCCTGCAGTTTGCAGCGTTCCATCTGTGTCACTTGTCTTGAGTAGTAGATTTGTATCTTGGCAGAGGACAGAAAAGGTATCTTCAATCTTCTCATGACAGTTGCACAGCATTTTTCTAGGCTGACAGTCTTTGTCAAATCAACAACAAAACCGCTCTATCTAGTGCTGCTAATTTTCCATAAGGAATTTAAAAATGCCCAACACTTAGTGTAGAGAATTGTTACTTCCCATCCAATTTGCCTTAGTAGCACTGCAGCATTTCACCCAAGGATAGACCTGTCCTACAGTATTGTAGTATTCTCTAATAAGATGAAATACAGTGTTTTGAAAATGTATATTCTCATATTTCCCTAATAGCCTAATGATCGTAAAACTAATCCAGGCACATAGAATACCTAGATAAATCCCTGGAGTAACATGTTACTTAGTCCTGTGCATTGTCTTATCAGGCCAGTCATAACTTTCATTTGTAACTATGCCATATTATGTCCACAAATATTTAGCAGAAGAGGGCCTTCACCTCAGGTTTCATTGCGTTCTAGTTGCCCTTGCCTTATTTTTTCCTGTTGCAAGTTTGACTGATGCATTCCTAATGGAAAGTTTACGATGGATCAAAATGTTCACATCTAAAGAGTTAAATAATAAGCAAATATTAGCCAATCTGAGTGGCAAAGTGAATGGATTCTTAATTACCTGTGCCTCCCTTTTATTACTGCCATCTGATTTAGATCTGTAAGTCAGTGCTTTAATGTTCTTCAGAATAAGAAAAACTATAACATAGTTGCATTATCTAATGAAGACAGAAAATACAAAGAGATTGTTAAACTATTATCAGTCCCTATATAAAAATGTTCTTCACTGGGAACTGTAATAAACAGAAGTAATATTCTTTGTTCTGGTACGATAACTGTCTATTTTTATTGCAGTGCAACTCAAACCACGTTTTTATCTCAGAGGAAACAATACAAAACCAGAGAAATGCCCTTTGAGAGAAAACCTGTACCACTGGTAAAGAGTTTACATTAAGATGTTTTTCTTTAAACACTTACTGAGAAGTTTTTGTAAGGGAACTAAAAGAACATACAAGGTAAAAGTGTAAGACCATTTTGCATCAGGAAATAGACTTCATAGCACTTGTTATATGGGCTAATACATGAGATACTGCACATTTCGCATCACATTTACTTTACCAGGAAAGTATGATTTGTGTCAGTCCATTTTAATCTGTTTTATCTTCCCTTAGTAGCAGATTCAACCTCAAGTACTAATTTATACTTTGCAGTTCCGTTAGTATCTTGGCTTCCAAAAATTTTTCGGGAATTGCAGTAAACTCATGTCACTGTTAATTAACCTTAAAGACATGACAATTCCTCTATAATCACAGAATGATACTACAGGGTCTTTTTATCCACTGTGGTTCTGACTTTTAAATTTGTTTTATAAAATAGCAGAACAATTTAGTAAGTCACATTGAAACTTGAAATAATCAAAGTGGAAATTATTTGGCCAGTAAACATTGGCTATTAACTGCTGGTAATGATTAATGTGCTATGCAAATTATTATTGATTTTAATTCCAATGTGTCTGTTCATTTCTATGACAAAATTCAAGCTTTTGGAGGAAATGAAGGATCAAATCCAAAAGTACAGTAAATAATAATCTACAGTAGTATAATCTTTACTTAAATAATGTAAATGTTTCTTTCTCTGCAAGGAAATGTTATTGTGCAAGACATACGATGCATCAAGATATTGGGGCATCTCTCACTTTTTTTTTTTTAAACTGTGCTCCTATAAAGGAAAGCAATAACCCATATTTTTGTTTCTGACCACATAGATTAAACGAGACATTATAAGGATTTTGACAATATTAAAATTTTTGTCCTACTCACAAAAGCATCTGAATTGACAAAGGCAAAAAGCAGTCAGACTTGCTGGAAGCAACCCAATTTTAAAATTTCTTTTTGATGCACTCATGAAATGTGCGTGAAGACTGAAAACTGCATGCAGATGCGCTTCCCTACAGTATCAAACGGATGCTGAAGGGGTTGATGTTGTGCAGCAGCATACAATGATGCGTACTAAGCATATGCTGTCTGTAAAGGTCTCCACAATATTGTTTATGGATATTCCAAAAACGTCTCTGCTTTAACAGGTATTCTTCAGCAGAACTGTAAAAGCTGTGAAAGAAAAGGCCAGAAGTCAGCCCAAAGCCTTTGAGCAGCAAGATACAAAGGATACAATGAAAAAATCCAACCCTCTTCCTGGAAAAATAATGGGTGAGTCCAATAGAGGAACCTCTTTTTTTTCATCCCATTAGTTACGTACTAGAAGCTTTTTGGGGCAAAACCCTGGCTCTTAAGTTTCCTTCTGCTTTTTCTTTATGTACTATAGGTAATATATATAGCCCATATAAAAAAAATGCTAATATTAGACTCGTTTAGGTATTAAGTGTGAGTGTGCTGCTTATTGTGGCAAAGGCTAAACCAATCCAGTTAACAGCTGCAGTTGCTTGATATTAGTAATTTTCAGTGCTATTAGATCAAAGCAACTACAACTATGGCACTTTAACTAAAAAAAGGAAGAGAACAGTATTTAAAGTGAAGGCTTAGTATTTGTGGAATGCAAAACAACATCAAAGAGCTGTGCAAATCATCATAAATTCTGCAGTAGTCTTACACATGTGACTGTATCATCTCTTTCAGATGCTCCCAACAACCTTTAAAACAACTGCGTGATCTCTTTAAGCAACCTTCCCACGTGAAATTTATTTCTGCAAATACCTCTTGAGTATCAGATAAGGAGATGAAAGTCCTTTGATTTGGAGAATTTGGAGACGAATAGTTTATGGTTTGCTATCAATGTGGAAACGCATAAGACATATTTGTAATTTCTTAAATTGTTAATAGCATCTTTAAACTGATGGTGAGCCTCTAGTTCTTTCCAAAATTAGACTAGTTTTCAATCCGAAATGCCAAGAAGTGAGTACTTTTTATTTCTAAAGAATTACTAAAGAATGGGTCAGGAGATCTTTAAGCTGATCTGATCCCCTTCCTGAGGATGAGGGAAGGAGTGTTATCTTTTGAAGACAGTAAGAACGGAGGTCATGACCTCATAATATTTTTCAGACCACAAAATCAGAAACTGATTGAAACAGTTTGTAATGTTAAATTATAGTCTACTATATTTATTGAATTCTGTTACGCTGAGGTTAAGTTGTATCTTTGTAGACCATTTACCAAAACAAAACTTCAGATGAGAATCTTGATTTATGCAAAACCAAACCAAAACAACCAACCCGTCTCCCAAATCATAATATGCATAATCTATTTCTTCTGATATTAGTAAACTCTAAAATGATCATTCAATTCATTCCATCAATTCTGTCCTTCCCAAAAATGCTGATTAGGAATGAAGAGTGCTAACAAATCAAGTAGATATATGCGTCACAAATCCATAAAGATCAGCTCTCCTTGAAATGTAAATGCCTGAAAGAGACCTGCATTTTCAAAGACGCATACAGCTTCTGCCAACCAGTGTTCCTGCATTCAACTCATTTAAAGATTAGCTGTAAACTTCAGAGAAGAGAGAGAAAGACTTGATGCCTGCAAGCATAAATACAGAAAGACATCAGAATTATTTTTTTTTCTCGGAAGCCTATGAAATGGAATGTGACATATAGATGTGAACTTTTCAGTTACTGAAGAAAACTACCTGAAACCTTTGTTTCAGGAAGTATACATTGTCTTCAAATTAGCTTCTTGCAAAAAAAAAAACAAACAAACAAAACCCCAAAATGTTATTCATATTCAATACTATTAAATGGAATCATCGTTGAAAAGAAAGAAAACAAGAAGAATATGGAAAGTTTTGCAATGTATTAGAAACAGAAAGCAATGCTGAAAAAAAGTTACAATGATATAAACTGCTCTATATGCTGCTACCTTCAATACTGCATTTCTGAAATTAGTGGACTGGAATGAGTTTCATTCATCACTGAGATTGCATTGGTCAGAAAGAACAGGCTACGTTAAACAACATAGGGAATCTGGATTTGGGGCTTCTGTTATCAGATTGTGGCCACAAAATACAAAGTGTTGGTCAAATATAAAATGACCCTGCTGATTCAGAGTTCAGAATTTTTCTGGGTTTTTACTTAACTACTTCATCATTTTACTTACAAATGAAGAAAGTATTGTTAGACTAGACAGCTGTAATTATTACAGTTTAGCTATCCAATGTCCTTGTAGAGATGGTCTAAGACCAGCACAATCATCCTGTTCTTTCCACATCTAGTTCAGGTCAACTTTGTACTTCTGAGAAGTGCCCAGATCTGATCACCATTCATGATTAAGAAGCCACAATCTCAGAAAAGGTGGAAGAAGTAAGTAACAATTTTGTCCATCTGTAGAAATCAGAGATGTAGTAAATAATCATACTTCAGAAAGACAATTTCAGAAGTCAATTATATGCTAATGAAAAATAAACATAATTTTCTCTCATATATGCACATACAAGTAGCAGAAGAGATAAAGAGTAAGGTTTATTATATTATTTTTAACATTTTACATTTTTGAGCGAATATTTGATGAAGGCTATTTGCACACAACCTGTCTGGGTCTGACTCAGTCCAGCTTCAGTGAAATACTGCTACATACCTAACACCTAAGTAGCCCCTTCATAAAGTATTAGCAGCCTAAAAATTAGTGCTGCGATACATACCTTTTAGCCTCTGAAGTGGAAGACTGAATCCCACGTTAGGAACACATGCTCCTGTAGGCTGCACAGCGGCTTAGACAGAAGGACACAGATTCAGGATTCTCAACAAGGTTTCAGTGGAATTTGATGCTGCGATGCTCAGAGTGGGCCCACACAACTACAGCTCACCAGTGTCCTGAGAAGCTTAAAGAGGAATCCACCTAATGGATGCTTCTACTACGGGGTGCACCAGAGGTTCTGGATTACAAGGTACAATGTCAAACAAGCACATCTGCATCTATAGTTCTATCTGGCACCATCTTTAACATTTCAAGTTATTTTTTTTCTTTGGTATTAATATATAATAAAACATTTACATGAAAAAGGAGAACAGACCAGCACAATATTGTCAAACAAAAAAATATTAAAAATAAAAAAATGCCTAATGCAGGGGTATAGATGGGTATGTTTTTTTACATATAATCTCTCATATTTAGCATATTGACCACTGTGTCTCAGTTATACAGTATAACAAGATGTTATTTTGAGTACGTCCCACAATTTGCATTAGAAATGACAAAATAAAAATAATCCATGCTTTGGAGAGCAAGCAAGTAAAACTTTTTTTTTTTTTTTTTTTAACAAGAATCAATGTGCCAAGGGAGGTATGTAAACTAAAGCCAGCAGAGAAATAGAATAACTAGCCACAGAATACAACCATGATTAATATGGTAGTACTAATGAAGAGCTTTTCCATTCAAGAGCAAAGTGACATAATTTATATAATCAAATATTTGTACAGTTACTGATGTTTGTTTGTTTGTTTTTAGTGTATAGAATAACAGTGTAAATTGAGGTTACCTGGGATCATTTAATTTCTTTACATTCAGAACTCTCACTTAAAGCTTCTTCAAACAGTTCATATTCTTTGTTTGGAGATTATTTTTGTTTTTAAACCCAAGATAGTATGAGTGTGGTTTAATACTAATGATATACAGACAGGGAGCTTCTAGTTCACCTATTCAAAATCATAGGCGAAATAGATTCATTTTATTATGAATTGGTTAAGAACTTCGGCATATTAACAGAGGATGAATTATTTATTGGAGCCACTATGTATGCTCCTGTTTTAACATACAATTTAGCTTATTGTATGAAAAATTCTAGAAATCAACACCACTATCATTGTGCGTAATATAAAAAATACTAACAACAAAAAATACAGAACAGTTAGAATAATACCATTTCAAATATTTACATATTTTACACTGTTAGAAGCAGTCATTTTTCCAAAACAGCACAAATCTTGTAACAGATACATATCTGAAGTAAGTCTGCTGAAGTTAATGTATTTGCATGATGGGAGAAAGAAGATCAGAATATGACTCACAGTAATCATACAAATACGTGAAACACATTTTTCCCCAATGTAAAAGGTACCAATTCAATGAGTTAACAGATGGGTTATTCCAAAGAAGCATATAACCAGTATGTTAAGTTCTCATAACATGAATCTTTACAGTTTAGAAAGATATGTTTGAAAGAGTTTTTTTCAGGCCCTTTTTAAGAAACATTGATTCCAAAGGCATTAATGCCAGTCAAAGGAATGATTAACCATTCTGTAAAATTTTGCATTGTGCTCTCTGAAGTAAGAATACAGTTGCTCTAAAACGGTGTTGTTAACAAGAGGATGGGGGCGCCCTTTGGATTCGTGTAAACATCTCTCCCTTCCATCACTTCTAATGCAGTAGAATCCCTTGGTTTGGTTAAAATAAAAATTAGAAGACATAATTCGGGAAGGAAGATTCAGAAATCTTTCAACTTTTTGTAATTCAGGAAGAGGGTCCTTGATTAAAGTATTGCCATCCACTATATGAATCTGATCCAAACTGAAATGCTTAAGCCACTTTTCCATATGAACATCATATAGGCTTCTCTGAATAGCTTTGTATTTGGTATTAAGTGCTCCATTCTTAATAACAATATCTTCAAAAAGCTGAACAGGCTTGTGGCTTTCTACTCTGTTGTAATACACTTGGGTATAGTCAGATATAACCCTCTCAGTGGGATCTCTTAGAATGAGCAGCAGTTTAATGGAGCTATTCATGTCATGAATTCTTTCTGGAGCCTGTGGTGATGTAAAATAGCCTGGTGTTTTCTCAATTGTAATTTGATTTCCATAAGAAAATGGCATCAGACTTCTATACCAGTCTATTCCTTTCACATAATTTTCATCCCAGTCAAAGAAGTGGACTTCTGTAGCTGCTACTACAATATTAGGATGAATATCCAACATTTCCAGCAAAGCCCTTGTCCCTCCTTTACGAACTCCTATGATGATTGTCTGAGGTATTTGTCGGCTTGTGCCAGGAGGTTTCACCTGTGCTGAATAGTGTTCGCTTTTATTGCTGAATAATCCTACTTGTGACTTCAGTGTTTCCAACAGTGCCCCGTTCTCAACAGGAGCACCCTGAGTGTGAGTCAGCAGAAGATAAGCTGACACTAGTAGGAAGGCCATGTGGAGAGAAATAATTAGTTCAAGATAATATTATGCTCAACTAATCAAAGAATAGGTAAGTCCCCTCTCGAGCTGGTTGGCAGAACCCGTGGTAAACACACAGCAAGTTTCTGAAGCATCTACAAAATAAAATAAGACAAATCAGTATTTCTAAACCCATCATCAGTTGGAAATTCAACTGACAATTCAATTCACAAATCTAATCTGTCATCACAACAGAAAATTTATACCAAAGTTGTTTGTTTTCCCTGACTTTATTTCAGAAGAACAAAAAACCCCGATTTGTTGTTTTTTTCCTTAACCGTGGGTGACCTGTGATGGTTTCTAACCTTTCAAACAGCTTTTGTTTCCTTTAAGCAGAACATTAGAATTGTTTACCTGATTTTAAATTCCTGCCCATTATTCGCTTGCTTTGATTTCCCTACTTCTCTTCCATAAACACCATATACTTCTCGTGACATATATACCATACCAAATATGATATTAATAATAATTACAAAGTATTTTTGAATGTCAATGCCTTTCCCCAAATTTCCTGCTAGAGTAATATATCCTAATCTAAATAATAGCACTGAAGAGTGGTGCATCCATTTGGTTTCCAGTGAGCTAAGGATCATACAAAAAGAGTTCTTAGACACAGAAAACAAAGCACAGATATAGGAAAAATTTTGGAATCTGAGCCATTTAGAGTAGAAAACTAATAGTGCGGCAAAGCAAAAGTGAAGTGTCTGTGCTGGATCACTGTGGAAAAAATAAGTGAGAGAGGGTGGATTCTTTGCACGTATACAGGTGTTGTGAAGTGTAGTTACTTAAGTGTTGGGAAAATCTTGGGAAAATCAAATCTTCAGATAATATTCTGCAGTTCCTCCAAAGCTCCATATAAGAGATACCTAGGTGCTTTCTGGGCACCTAAAACCTTTTGCAGGGCAGCAAGTCTGGTTGGAGCTGGATACCTTATTTTTCTTAATCCACAGAGCATATGATCATTTTAAGGAAGTGGTCAATGTTAAATCTCTTAAACGTTTGAAAAAAACTTTAGGCTTGCAGGTACGTACACATACACGTGTAAGTAAAAGAAAACATCACTGCAACTGTGTTGCTAACATTTGAAATCCCTTGGGTAACTCTTATATATACTATTTGAAACAGATAGCAGTGATAAAATATTCAGATCAATGCAACACCTGCACTGGAACCACTATACTTGGATTGCCTGCTTGTATGTCTGAAAATCCTACAGGATAAATCCTCATTGAGAGGATTCTTGGACTTCATCCCATTTCTGAGCAACTATAACATTTTTAAGGATAGACCTATATCCTCAACTTGTTTTGTTTTCAATGTAGGATGTGGAAACAAGCTATTTCATACAGTGAAGCAGCAGTCATTTTAAAAACAGTAACTGTTTTTGGAATCTATTTGAATTATGGCTCATATTTTAAAGTAGTCTCAGAAATACTACAACTTTAGCTCCTTCTTCAGTTCAGCTGTCAGTTAGTCTCTTTCTTTTTCTGAATATATTGGTCACAGTACTTTGCCTCTTAGAAACGACCTTAGAAAACACAGCCAATTCCCATTTGTCATGGCTCTGAGAAGCACTCAGTATTTCTATTTAGAAATTGTTTACTTTGAGGCTTACTTTACACTTAAACATTTAGACTTAAACATTTAACGTAAGAACATTTTTGGTAATAACAGTCTAGCCAATGTAGCAGATCCATTAAATCTATTTTCTAAATCTTATTAAAACCTCCTCCAGTGTCTTGGATATCTAGGGAATGACTCTTGTTAGCCTGAATGAGCTCTAAAATCACAGATAGATAGAAAATATTAACCCTGAAATTGCCATTTAAAAAAATAAACTATGACCTTTAGTGAGTAAATCTGTGGAGAGAATTCCCTGTTATGTCCAAGGAAGACCTAAAGGGCAACTGCTTCTTCAAAAAGAGCACAACTTCAACCAGGTAAAGTGTGTGAGCATACACTTATTAAATATTGGAAAAATCCAAGTACAAATTGGCTTTGTAATCAGACTGGAGAAAATACTGTTCTCCTTTACAAACCTGAAAAGAAGTTTCATTTTAAAGGTCACGAGTTTTTCACTAAGAACTTCACAGGGAAGTTCTATTTAAAGTTCTCAAGAGCCGGGAATGCAAGCATTTCTATGCCAATTACAGGACAGAAGAACAGATATGTTTATACGAAACCCATCTGTAGTTACGTTTTTCAGAATGACTACTCTTTTGCATGGCAAGTTTGGGAAATGGTAAACGTGCTATTTAGTGCTGTTGAAGAATCAAAATGTATTCTGCTGTAATGGCAGCTAACGTTGGTTTTGAAAAGCTCTCATACAACACCGACCGTGCAATTTGACACATCATACCCCAGATGACTCCTAAAATATCGGCCTTCAAATGTTAAGTGTGTTTGTAGGCAGTGACTCTGCTTTAATAATTTCAAGCCAAATCTGGGGTGATTCACAAGGTTCCTGAACAGTCCATTCTGAGTAAGGATACAGCTACACACGAGATGGTATTGAAAACACTTCCTCTCTTCTCTGAAGTAGGAATATCTCAAGCAGTACAGCTGCGATGCCAGTAGGCAGGGATTTGCCGCCCGCCCCCGGCAAGGGAGCAGGAAGCAGTCAATCTTTCTTTTAACCTACTCTGAAACCCCTGTGTTAATTTACATTCTATTCATCTTCATTTCTAAATTAAAATTCTTTCAGGAAGGCTGAGGAATTTTTTTCAATTTACCTTTTTTGTGCTGATACATACAGCACATTATACATTATAATGTGTATGCACCTGTATACATTAGACTACAAGCACTTTGAAAGTAAGGCAAGACCAGCCTGAATGTCTGCCAAGCAAGAAATGCCTTGCAAATACCAAGGTGGAGATATATGGTTCACTACATTATTTAAATTCTGGAACTATCCCATCTTGAAACAGTTTCATAAACTGATTGTTGACAGGTATTTTAATTAACTTTATTTAACCGGAAAGAAAATTATTTTTAGAGTTTGTGAGAAGTATTCTTGAGACTAACTAGGTTAATAGCTTAAGCAAAAAATAGAAGGGGAAGAGAAGAAAGAAGGAATTTCTCTGAAATACACTAAAACCTGTGTAAAAAAAGTTGTCTATAAAACACACTTAGAAAGGAGTAATGGAAGAGACTCTGCATTTTCTATGGATGAAAGTATTAGTAGCATTTCTGAAAACAATTATGTCAGTTTAACCAGTTTGCAATTAATTAGTTGTTTTATATAACAGCAATTTCTTACTCGAGTCACTGCTAGAACGAAACCTTACCCAGGAAATACTAGCAGAAATAATTGAATTTGGAACGTGCTGTAAAACTGGTGCCTAAATAGATCAACATTGCCTTTGGGAGCAATTCCATCAGAACTACGTTGCAGCTTCAGCCTAAGATATTTGATTGATTTTGATGAAGCTCTAAGATGTTAGATCCCGTGGTTAGGTTATAATTGCTACATAAATGTAAAGGTTTTAAAGATGATTTATCAAATATAATTGGAATGTTATTTGAGTAATTTTTGTGTTGCTTTTCTGTCTTTATGCAATTAACTGCACATTTTTAGAAGATATGAACTGCTTTTTATAATGAAAACAATATATTTTACATTGCTGCACTGCACATTCTTTGAATCTCAGAGTATTCCTAAGAAATTAACCCCATGATACACGATCAGAATTACAGTGCCTTATTATGTGGGTTTTTTTCCTATTATTTGGTAGTGTTGGTGTTGCTTAGTAACATAAGGAACATCAACAGATATGATACTTATTAAGCAGAAGTTAAGTTCAGAAATAAATTCATGCTGCAGAGAGGACTAATTAAGTAACTAATACCTTGCACTTTTGTTTGGTATACTTTTTTAAAACCTTAGACTAGACTGAAGAAGCTAATATGCTGGCTGAAAAATCATTTTAATATTGAAGAAATGTTCTAAAGACCCTTAACTGCTGCACTCTATTGTAAAAAAAAAAACTTCTAAGCGGCTTATGATTTATCTTGCTTCAGGGTAAAGTACGACATCTAGGGTAAACCTAACTATACTATTATTATCAATTTATAATATTTTTAATTTCTAATAATACTTTCCACTGCCTGTAATGCTTTTCAGTGGAGAATTTCACAGCACTTTGTGGTAATGACCTGTCTGCACCCTTTCAAGGCACCATTCCCACCTTACGGGAAATTGCAACTGACCAACCTATAGATCCAGTTCAGGAGTGCAAATGTTTTGGAAAGTCAGGGTTAATGCGATCTGCTCGAGGTCATATAACAGGTTTACAGTCCAACCAAGAATAAAAACCCCAGGGGTTCGAATTCTCCTTCCAATTCCAACTTTGCCACTTCATGGCAGCCACTCATATATCTTATGGTAACTTATAGTTTGGTTACATGCTGAGCTGAAAAGCGAAGAGATTCCCCAATGCTTCAGTGTAAGGTTCGAGTATCTTATGGAATACAGCAGTTTCTTCCCACTTGCTCCACACTTCCCTCCCTCTCCCCCGCAATTAAAACAAAGTATGAACTCAGGTTTTATGCAGAAATACTCCTGTCCACTACTGAAAACTACAACAAAGGGAGGTGGTCAGAACAAGTATAACAAAGCACTAATTTTTGCCTTGGTTTTTAAAATTATATTTGGATTTAAAAGGTGTAGTGCTTTTCCTGTTTATTCATATTAGATATCAACTCATCCCAACACAGAGATCAGCCACTGAGAAAAGTGCAACTCAAAGATTTTAAGGCTTACTGGAACACAAATTTGTAACAGCTCAATTGTATCTCTGTAATTAAGAACATCTCTAATGCTGACAATATAAATAAAAGCTATAGCAACCTAACTGTACGCCTAACCAAAGGTCATATAAGGTGAAATGCTTCAGGAATTTTTTAAAAGAAAATCATACTGTGATGGCAGCGTAAAATATCCATACCTATACTGGCTTTATGTAATAAATAATACTAAATAACAACAACAACAATACAATTCTAAAAGTTTTCAAATATCTGAAATTTGGCTGCTTTTTTTCCTTTGGTAAAAGTAGAGCTAATTACATAGCATAATAAATGCAAATCTGCTCTCAGTATGGCTTATACGTTTTTTAAAAACAGGCAAATGAATATTCCAGTGCAATATGGTACACATTGCTTAATACAATCCAACATCAATTTATTCAAATCCAATAAAGCAACGACTAATTCTATTGATTCTAAGCATTAAATGTTGGAAGTAATACAACCATCACAAGTCCTGTTTATAATACCTTAATTCTGCTTTATAGAATAGTTTGTGAAATAATGTACATTTAAAAATACTTGGCACATGTCCAGTGGTTGACAAAAAAGTATCTTCTTCTACCCACACAGGTTAGCTACGCTTAGACCAACTTCAGGAGAGAATGAGAGCACATTTCCAAGTGTAAAAAATATTTAAAATTTTGAAAAAGTTTCCTACATTGAAACAATCGTGAGCAGACCTTAATTTTATCACAAGCAGTGCAATTACTTTTGGTTTATGTCAGAATAAGACCAGTTAGAAATAGGTGCAGTTGAATATGTTTAGAGCTGTGTCCTAAAAGTTTCATTGAGATCTGATTCAGAAGAATCCTAAATTAACTATTCCATGAAACTAAAGACCATGTGTGAAAGGACAGTTATCCCCGCACACGATAACCTTTTATCTTCAGATAGGGCACGAAACTATTCTGCTACACGTTTACTCTATACTCTGTTGCCAGATTAAGTGTAAAAACTAAATAACACTCCCATGATGTCATTACTAGGCTTTATCAAAATCTGTTAAGAGAGACTTGTCAGTTTTCATGAATATACACAGATTTGACATGAAGAATACTTCCCACCTGTAATTGCGGAAAATGTCTAATGCAAACTGGAGACAGCAAGAAAGGTTGAGTGTGAGTAAAATATGACACTGGAGTTTTGTAACAGAGCTTCAAGTTGGGCTCCACTGGCCTCTGGTTATACAAGGAGAAGAGGACAAAGAAAGTACAAAAAGGACCACAGATTCCAGAATCAAACAAACATCGCGGCAATTCATATTGCTGATAAAGAACACTAACATTCTTGTATGCACTTAAGAATATTGTTCACTTTAATTTTACTCTAACTATGGACATATTTTTAATAGTGAGATGTACTAAGAATTCTTAAATGAGGCACTACCTAAAATAACATGATCCCACAGACTGTCCAAAAATGCTGTTTTGCTGTCATAACAACTCTCCTGGAAATAAAAGAGTCAAAAGGTATCTCTTTAAGCTTCAATATAAAAACATATCTTATCACAAAGAAAGACAAAGACGTTAACATTTTAAAGTCCTAATATCAGCAGTGAATTTATTTGGATGAAGCTGTTCTAATGAGATTGCCGTTTTATAACAGCCAACAGTTATTACCTTACAGGAATAAAAAAAAGGAATAAAAAAGAAAACAGGTATTTGGTGAGTAAAGATAGGACCTGCGAAGTAATGGTAATTGGCTGCAGGCTTCCCTTCTACCAAGTACACAGACTATAATGGATAAAAAGGAAAGCTAAGAAAGGTTAGAATAAACTATAAACACATTAAATCATTGGCAGGTGATATTAGCAGATAGGAGTTTTGAAAAAAGTTTGCTTCCCTAAGGCTGGCATTATATTTTTTAATTCCCTTTTCTGATAACTCAAGATAGAAAATTGCCTGATAATATGACTGCAAATATATAGCAGTATCTTATATATGGTAATATATACAGTATAAATACACTAATATCTTTCTGAGCTAAATAAACCTTCTACAGCTGTAGCCTACACGTTTATATTTCATGGTATCTCTGAAAAATATCATACTCAAACCATCTACATAAAAGTTACTGAATTTCAATTTCATAAAGGCCCCTAATATGTTTAGTCCATAAAGCCAGGTACATTCTAAGCATACCTCTAAATAGACATAACAAAAATTCTGTTGCTGTTAAGATGTAAAACACAGATAGTGGTCAAATTAATAGAGATGACAAGGCCAATTTTATGTATCTAATACCTACATATTGCACTGGCATATTTCAAATGGAATCACATTATTGTTTTGTTGAATTAAACTTACACCTCTAATTGTTAATTATGCATAAGGACTAATATAAATTGAAGTAACTGAGATGCCATGCCAGGTCTTCAGCCAAATAAGCAGGAACTGTGTAATTATAAAGGTGCAAGATGTAGCAATGTGTGGCCAATAACTAGCTTTTGTGTTTATTTCTACAGATCTTACTAAGGTTAAACTTCAATCTCTGGTATAATTAATTGAATATTATTCATTTGCCCACATTCATTGTCACCAAAAAAAAAACACCTTAATGCTCACTGATGCTTAGGAATTAAAATTAGAATTTGCTGCAGAGTATTTATGAGAGACCTGTCTTTCAAAGGAAAAGATTTCTCAGAGGGTCAGAGGTGGCAACAGAGGCATTTGATAGGGATGAGGACAGGTTAGCTCTCTGTTGTACAAAATTCCTACAGAACATCCATGTCAAATAGGTGACCCTAGAACCTGTTATGCTCTCTTGTAAAGAGCACAGCTTCCTGGCATGAAAAAAAGCCAAAAAACCAAACCAATTTGAAAACATAACCCCCTGCTATTCTGAACTGGTGGGGATTCCAAAGCATTACAACTTCAAGGACTCCAAAAATGGAAGACTTTGTCTCACAGGAGAGTTTTTCTGGGCAGAACTTGTCAATATTATGCCTCATGTTTTCAGCACTGCCCCAATGCAGGGTGACAGCACTCCAGGCAGAGCTCACCAGACATCGGCAGCTGCAGGGGGAGGTACCCAGGACAGCCAGAAGTGACATGTGAGGAGCTGGCCACGGAGAGAAGCCACGAAGCAGAAGTCTTGCAGGCAAGGAGGCTCCTTTGTCCCCACCTTGAATGCTCTCCTACTGTTAAGCACTGCAGCCAAGGCTGCTGAGCCAAGCTCAGTATCTTACCCTCTGTTTATAATATCTTTTCAGAGAACGTTTCCAAGGCTCTGGCATCAGCCTCTGGGAAGTAGTTATATGATGCTGACTGGTAAGAACTGCTGTATTGGGTCCTGGATAATTGCTGTATATCTCCATTATAGAAGGCATGAAATAAACTGATCCTTCCCTTGGTAATAAGTCCTACTATCCATCAATCAGCAGATTGGAGAACTTCTAATGTGAAATTCAGACATTAAAAGAAGGAGCCAACTTCTTGGCTCAGGAATATACTGAAAAGCAGAGGCATAAAGTGAGCTGAGATTTCACTCACAATAAAACAAAGCAGCTGAAAGGCCCATCACAGTTAAAATGACCTGGCCTTGTAAAGGATGACTGAACAAAGTTTAAGTAGTACTTCATTACTGCATGCAACCAAAGGACATATTTATTTTTCTGACTACAGCTACTTCTTAAGTACTTGATATCTTTAATAGTTTTTAGTTAACTCAGGATTGTGAAAAATACTGCAGAGGGAAATAAAAAAAAAGCTCAGGAGCAAATTTTTTTCTTTTTTTTTTTAAGAGTGACTATAAAACAGAGGATGTGGGAGAATTATAAAGACACCGAAAACAAAAGTCATCTAGACAACTGATTTAAGACTGAAAATTTAATTTTGAAATTTTGGGTACTGGCATAGGCCCTGATAAGAGACAGGATCAGAGACAAAAGGTCTGAGTGAATATGAATGTTTGCTGAAATAATAGCATTTGCAAGACCAAGAAATATACCCAGTCCACACTGAGTTTAGGTATGCTGAGATACTTGGGGCATCAATAATCCAAAATTCTACAAAAAAAGCCTCACAGTCTATATTTCCTCAAAGTAAATAAACATGCAGAGCTTCAAGTCAGAGACCACAGAAAGCAACTTCCTATCAATTCCTAAAACTGATTAATACAGAAGGTAGTAAAAAGGCAAAACTCTGTCTTACACTGGTAACCAAATCCTTGCTAACAGAGAAGGTAAATACAATACTGTAATACAGAACAGGCAAACACATTAGCAAAGAAACAAAGGTATAATACTCTTCTTGAATAAAAACTCAATGTTTTCAACACATATCCATTATCGAGTTACATGTACATGCAACCCAGCAGGAAGCTGCAGAGGCACAGGAATGAAAGCAATCGAGGACTCATTTGAAAATTACCAATAACCAGAGCACAACACAGAAAACAGGCCAGTGTGCCAAACTCATGCCTCTTTGGCACTGCTCCTCAGGCTAAAACAGAGAGTCAAAGATTACAGTCTGAAAACACAAAATAAGTAGGAGACAGTTTATTTTCTGGATATCATAGAAAAAGTAGAAATCAGATCCTTTGCCCCTTACCAGACCTGTTCCCACTGTTGAAGTAATACGCTAAAATACACTAAAAAAAACCACTCACCATGTGGAAAGTCTGAGAGCAGATAGCTGATACCAAGCACTTATGCTTATCTCCAGCATTTCTTTGAGATTTAGTAGGGATCCTATCTGACTGTCTTTTGCACTTCTTAATTAGGAAAGACAGAACTTAGAAAAGCGTCTCTGCATTCCCCATCTTTCAAACTTTGATGTATGGCCTGAACCTGTAGGCATATCAGTAGTCTAACCAAAGTCAAAGTATTACATACAAACATACGTCAAAAACTCTTAAAACTTAATTGGAAAACAAAGCAACTCCTATGCAAAAACAATCTCTGCATCTACAAGCTTAAGGTCTCCCCACAAAAATACCTTCTGTGGTTGTACTCTAAACCTGAAGAGACAGGGGAAAAATACCTGCAGTACCACTGCATCAAATAGCTTGGCTAATTCAAGCAGAACGTGTTCCCTGCCATACGGCATCACCTTCCCCCATAGCTGAGTGCTACTCTGCACCCAAATAAGCCTTCTGCACTATTCACTTAATGCTGCTTCACTCCAAATCAGTTACAACTTCTCAGAAAGGCTCTTTGATGGCTGAGAGTGCCTACAGCAATTCTTTGGAGCCTTTAAGCTCTGTCTGTCAATTTTCACATAGCTCTTTAAGGTAAAATCATATTTAGGAGTCATCACATACATTCGGGATCTGGACTTTAAGACTTCAAATTTGTGAGACGTGTGACAAATGGTAAGGGTTTGTCACATTAGAAACTCTGACTAGGAGAAGCCGTAACAGATGTGGTCACAAATTGAATCAGAGCATGGTAAGATTCCCTCCCAGATTCAAACGGGAGTTTGCTGGCTATTATGATAAAATTTATAATTAGTACTTTTTTATTTGAAATTGTTGAATCAATTTGGAAAACATCTTTTGCACCCAGATATCTTATAAGGACCTTTTAATATTTTCCTCCTTAAGTCTGAACGATATTATCAGTATTCCGGTAGTTGGCAAAGAGCTAGAAACTCCTCTAACAGAGGAGAAAGAGGCAGAGGTAGGGAGGGACTCTGATATATTTTCATAGTTAACTGCATATTAATTAGAGCAATAAGGTGTTAGAATGTTCAAAGTCATTCTCTTACCAGTGGGTAGCTGGTACAGCATACGTACTTTGATTGTAAAACCCCTGATTTCAGCTACTCAAAAAGATACACTATGATGGCTTACTGGTCTTATATTGCCACAACTGGACATTCCCCAAGGATCAATACTTTAGCGTGGCATAAAGACAAAAGGTACTTCCATCACTTGCTTTTTCCTTCTCCCCCTCAGTCTCCTTCCCTCACAAATAAAGTCAAGAACAACATTCCAGAGAGACAAAAAACCAAAGCACAAATGTTGTTATTTCAGTTCCAGACTGGCAACAGAACAGGAGGAGATCGATTTTGTGATCTATCAATGCCATTGTCTAGCCACAATTAATTTATTTTTTCTTACTATATAGCTTACAACCCACACATTCCATACTGTTCTAATCCATTTAGTTTGTCCTCAGGAAATTTAAAAAAGAAAAGTTGAGGATCAGTCCTCTTTTCTCTTTCACCTGTTCTCCATTACCACTAAAGCAATCTTATGTAAAGCTAGGATGTAGGTGTTTGTATGTGATGGTTTTAAACGTAAAATACATATCTTGTGCATCCTGATCCTTGTTTCTGTTGCCTTATATGCACACTCAGCAGCCCCTATACATGGCGTAATTTAAAAAAAAATAAAAATTATCTCACTGTACTTTTTATTTCTGAGTACATTATTTTTTCCATTTTCAATGCATTCTGAGTTTTTCCAGAGCGTTAACAGAAGTATTTTCAGCAAGTTTTATGGGCATCCTTCATCAGTAGCTTAGCAGTTACTTTAAAACTTTTGAAGAACAAATGTCAACACCTGAATACCAGTTAATTTGCAAGTCCAGTGGGACTCACACTAAAAACAGAAAGTGAAGCACCAAATCAACACTTTCAAATGAGACTGCCTAAATGCACATAAAATGCACATAAAATCAGAAAGACGATCTGCTGCCATTACTCTCAGTACTTTACTCCATTAATAAAATGGAGTAGGATAGTGCTGAATATAAGACTAGAGAATCTTAATTCCCTGTGTAAATGGTGGTGTAATCTTTAAAGATGTTGAGCATCTGAAGCTTTTCTATCTCTAGGGTGGCTGAGAACTCCAGTGAAGGTTGCCTGTTCTCAAACATTGATACAACCAGTTTCCAACTCAGCAAGATGGAAGAAACATACACAAGTATGTGTAATGATTCTCTGGCAAACACCTGCAGACTACCTATTTGCAGCTGATGACGTGTGTCCAAACCTTGTGCTGTTTCCGAAGAACTTTGAGTTTAAAAAAAAAAAACCTCACAAACACACACTAATTCAGAAAGATTAACATGAAATTTTGTTAGGGAAAGAGGATCTCTGCAAAAATGCCAGAATTACTTATCACAACCTATCCATCTTCCTACTCTCAGCTTTTAGTTTCTCACTGTTTGGTCATTGATACATAAAGTAGTTTGCAAAGCATAGTCAGTACTATTTCCTCCCAGTGGAGTTTGTGAAAAATGTATACTTCTATTTAAAGCAACATCACGTTTAATTTTGTGGCAATAAAGGACTTTTTCTGATTATGAATGTTCAGTCCTCTTACCTTTCATATGTGCCCACAGGGGAAAATAAATCTGGATTTTAAATTAATTTGTAACTGTAAAATATGGAATAGTTATTTCTGTTCACAGCATGCTAAAAAAGGCAATGCAAGTAAGCAGCATAACCTACCGGTTATTGATGCCAGCTCTGTTTTAAAGCAATGATAATAGCTTTTCCTCTCAAGGGAGGACAGTATTTCTTCTAGAAACTATAAGTTGCATATATTATTTTACATTTTTAATGCTGAATCTTAGATTTGTAGTTTGACATTTCTTAGCTAAAATATTTTCACACTCATGTCCCACTTATTCTTTATGGCACCTATCAATTTAAATACATTTCAAGCAAAAAGAACATTAATATTAAGAGCAGGTTAAACTTCTTCCAGAACCTTTCTGTCTAGGGGGGATAGTCTGACACGAATGTACTTGGAAAGCTGTCACACCTGCTGATGCCTTAAAGGGAATTATAGTCAAAAGAAAAAGTTGCTTACTCTGAGTTTATAGATAACAAACAGTTCAGAGCAAATTTTTGAGATCAGAATCAAGATGTCACAATCAAACAACATGGAAGTGCCATTATGTGAGAAATAAGTGGTTCAATTACTGAACGTGAAGGAGTCTCAATTCCTAGACTATGGAGCTTATGAAAATTATATAAGAAATTAGAGTAGCACATCAAAAACATTCATAAAATGAAGCTATTTCCCCTGACATTCTAAAAAAGAGACTGATATAACTGTCAGCCATAGTCTGAGAATGTTTCAGAAACCAAGTTTCAGTCAAATTTAGAAGTAGCAGGAGAAATAAATCATGAAGTCCAACCTATTTCATAAAACATTATGGATCTGCTGTGTTCTTAAGTATGCAAGAGAAATTGAATGTGAAATTATAACATGTAGCCAACTTCTACTAAAAGCACCACAAAGCTGGTAATGAAAGAGGAACGGAGTGGAGAAAGAAATGGAAGTTACAAAAAAGCGAAAAAACTAAGCATCTGTAGGCAAAACCATGGTAATAATAATTCTAATGACCAGAGTTAGGTACTGTATTTGTGTAAATACACAAACACATACAGCACACAGAGAAAGAAAGAAGAGGCAGTAGCAGAAAATAATGTAGTCAGATTCAAGAATTTAAATTACCTGGGTTCACGAGCAATGCAGCTGATGCTGATAAATGTAGATTATAAAAGTATATTGCAAACAGATAAATGTGTATACGCCAGAAACATGAACATGGATAGAAGAACTTAGATTTGTTACAACATATCAAACCTTAGGAAAATTTAGATTCTGCTATAGTGCAGGTATGTAGGAAAGCAAAAGTGGTAAGAATGGTATCGTGGTTGTGACTGGAGTGGAGGCTGAATGAATCTGAGATCAATGTCCACATTTTCCTGTGGGGGCTGGAGCAAACATATCTTGGACAGTGATGCCATAACAAAGCGAGACGGAGTTTGAATTTACAGTTGATTAGATGCTCTTCAAGTAGAGCAACCACCTCACACTCTAAGATTATGCACATGGGGAGTCAGAGCTCAGCAGTTAATGTGTTTTAAAATTTACACCTTAGCTTTCTTACAGCAATTTCCCCTTGAAGACAAGCCTTGAGGGTGAAATTTTTCAGAAGCATTTACATTGGTCTAATGTTAGTCGCACAGAAGTCAGTCACAGAGTAGTTTACTTAGTAGCAAAGTTATGAAAGTTTTGAAATATTCCCCTCTCTTCCTCACCTTGTGTTCTTAAGACTTGTGTTTCTCACCTTGCAGTGATATGACAAAGGCAAATCCAAATATCTTGAATGTTCAGGTGATAGAAAGGTGGAGGCAACCATAAAATGGATTCCTTAAGAATGTAATGGTGAGCTGCACTGCTACAGCTGAACAATAACAGAAATGTTAAATCCATGCACATTTATAAATATATCCAGGTGTTCTGGGGGTATTTTGAATTACAGAGCTGACAAACTATTAAACAGTATCAGCCCCTTGTGTTGAAAGATAACAATTTTAAATCTATGAACAATACTAAAAAAAAGCCACGGTCATTGATGTAAATTGGAAGAAATTACATTGAAAAACTTAAGAAAGTGGAAGGGAACTATGATATGCTAAAATTAAATAAACTTATTTAGATTACACCCTCCCCAGCCCCCCCATAATCCAACACTTATCCTTTTTTGCTGAGCAAAATTTTTACATGGCTTTTAGATTCCCTTGACCATGCAAGCTAAATAGCACGGGGAAAAGAACAGGTTGAAATACCTTACTTGACCTTTTGACAAAGTATTTCACTATTAGTTTCTGGGTAAAAAGCAAAGATTCAATGTGAATTAAAATATAGCTCAGAAACCAAGATGTAGGAATGCGCATGAAATCTTCAGCCTCCAGTTAATTCAGAACTTTGCACCATGCATCCCTTCAGAAAAAGATACAGTCTGAGAGTTTCAAAGGAGTCTAAGGGAGATTCATTTATTAATTGGTTTGAAATTTGAATTTCAAATTACAGATGGACACCTAGATCCCTCAGACTTCCTGGAAAGCCCTACCCTTTGGATTCTTTGTGAAACACTCAAAGCTCTCAATGAAAACTTCAGCTTGATGCACAGCAGTGGACAAAGGCAAGCACACTATTAGTATGCAAAAGCAGTGAGAGAAAATGCCATTCCAATTTTAATGTATTTTGGTAAACGAATGGTTCAGAGTGACTAGGAACAGTGTGTTTCATTCTGGTCAATCTCTCTCAAAAGACAGAGGGAGTTCAGAGGTGGCTGTCAACAGAAGACTGCAAGCCTAAATAATTTGTTAATATAAAGAGATAGTGAAAAGATGTGTGTATTTTTCTTTCTCAGGAGTTTGTACTTTGACTGCTACATTAGATAAACGAACTAGGATAACCCTTGCTCACCCCCTTGCAAGTTCTGGAAAAAACATGTTTCAGTGAAACAAATAGGCAACAAAATTCAAACTGACAAAGTTATATGCTCCAAACAATGCACAATTAATCTAGGAGTGTCATTGCTACTAAATATCACTGAAAACCTATGCAACACAAATAAAAAAGAAAGAACAGCCAACAAAGAAAAAGGATATTTTAAGCTCTATTCAAAATACAGTATTTAGTGTCTTAAATAAGCAGTCTACTATAAAATAGATTTTACAAGAGCTCAAGGGGAAACAACATTCAATTTGAGAAATCTGCACTACTGGGATCATAATAACTAAAGGGTAGATCATAGAAAGTATGTAACAACTTATTTTAATGTATTTTCCACAGAAATTTCATATCAATAAAGAATAAATAATTTTTAGTAGGTTTGGATGCATTTGTTTACTTCTTTGAATTCTACGGAAAGAGGGGCAAAGAAAAATCTCCATTTCTGACTAAAAGACCATACTTACAGAAGACAAGAAAAAGGACAGCAGCATGACAGACTACAGTCACATGCCAGAGAAGAGGAGGCTGTAAATATAAAAAAAATGAAGCAAGCTAACTGAGAAAGTTAGGAACTCAGATCCTTCTACGTGCCAGGGCACACACAAAGTAACATGATTACGTGATGAATCCTAAACAGTTGTCTTGCGACAGCTTTTGATGAATTTGAAGACATTATACTGTACAAAGAAAAACCTCTGAGGGTTTTCTAGACTTCTGACTTCAGTCTAGAGCTGATCTCTAGACTCTTTCTGTTGCTTCCACTCCACCTTGACCATGACACAGAATCCTAGGCCTCACTCTTCAGATAAGACCTCATTAACACAGAGAACAACCATCCACCCAACTTTGTTTCCAGATTACGGTCTCTGTAAATAATCCTTACACTCTTCCTGCTTTTTTGCTTGGTTGGCATTAATGCTTGGGCAGTTTATAATCCATCAAATCACATTAAATTCTTCTGCATAGCACTCTTAGCTTGTCAGGAACCCCACACCTGGGATTTGTACAGTTAAACATTTCTGTTTATTCCTACTGGTACTTGTCCCTGTTAAGCTGCAGCCTATTTCATTCAAACCATTTTTGGAATATAGTGAAACATTTTGACACCCAGCCCTGTCCTTCAGTGTGCTTGCACTTTTCATTGCTTAGTGTCACATATGTCTCCTCCATCATCCGGGTCATTAATAAAAGATACTGCATACTGTTTTTCTTATGCTTAAAAATTGTGTAGTCCACTGTAGCTTTCTGACAATAAACACTGAACTCTCATTCAAGATGTACTAAAAAGAAAGTATAGGAATTATATAAGGCAACAGCTGATATGTGATTAAATGCAGAAAAAAGATACAAATATATGCAGTGAGTAAATTAAAATATATTTAGCCATGAAAGTTACATACTTTCATGTAACAATACCAACAAAGATCTAGCAATGCTATCCCATTCGTCTCAATGGAGATGTTAATATTTCAGATTAAGTCAAATTAAAACAAACACACGAAAGAAACAAAGCCAGCTCTCCATCTCTGAAGCTACATGCAAACTGAAGCATGCTTGCATCTTCAATGGCAGCAGTTTTAACTGGAACATTTGTTAAACTTAATCTAAGAAAGGTCAGACCAAGCATTTCACTTGTCCTGTATCCCCTCTCTAGCAGTGGCCCATGGACACGTAGTAAGGGGATGTACAAAACTGAGACAAACATACAATGATTTTTCCAAGCATACTTTCCCAGCTTCCAGTGAGCCTGAGTTTCAGTGGCTCTCTGAGACAGAATTATTAGGTTTATCGTCCTTACGTAACGAGCCTTACTACTTTTCGAATCAATGTAAACTCACCTTGTGGCAAGGAGTTCCATGGCATAACTATATGAAACATGAAAAAATACTTCCTTTCTTAACTTAAACATACCATCTACCAGTTTCATCTAATGCCCAATGTCCTTGTAGTAGAAGAGTCATAATCTATTTATTCGCCACTCATGAGTTGATAAACTTGTCATAGCCCCCTTCAATTTTCTTCTTCCCAGACTGAAAACTTGTAGTTCTACTTGTTCCTTGTTTGAAAGATTTAATCATCCTTTACTCCTCCTACTCATTCTTCTCTTTACCTTTTCAAGGTGCAGGTGCACCACTGTGACTGCTTGTAACCACGGTGTTCTCTACTTTGTTCTATTTTTTTCCTAAAAATTTCTAATATTAAATTTGCTTTTTTTTGACTGCTAGTATTTTCATAGCTCACAGTGAATACACATCTCTGTGAATATATCATCTCACAGTGAAGTTCTTGAACAGTAATTGTCAGTTTGAAGTCCATTCTTGGGTACAAAAAAGGCTTTTTTTTTAGCCCTTTGAGAACTACTTTACATTTATTTACAATGAATTTCACTTGTCACTTTATCATTCAGTATCACTGCAGTGTTTCTTTGCAGTTGTCTTTCATTTTTCCTATTCTGAGTAACTTAATTTCATCTGCAAATTTTGCTGCATAAAGACAGGCTTCCTGTTCCTGGTGCATTTGGAAGAATGCTAGTTTTATGTCTTTAACAAATTGTTTTGTAAGCTCTTTTTAAAGTTTACCTTATTGTGGTTTTATGTTCTATTTGTGGTTTTTAAGTTTCTATTATCCCTCAATAATGGAATAACAGGCATGTCTTCATTTCTTACATACTGATTTGTTGGTGCCTCCTTGTAAGAAGGTTTAGCGAAAAATCTCAATTTTAGAATAGACTAAACATACATCTGTCAGAGATGTATCAAAAGTAGCTGAATAAAGACATTATTCAAATGAATTAGAATAATTCAAATGCACCTTTCTGCATTCTAGAGGATTGTAATTTGGTACTTTAAGTCCAAGACCAAAAAGACACAGATGGTTCAAGATGCCAATATACTGCTTTGGAAGTGGTCTAGGTTGTAGTAGGTAGAGAGCAGCATAGGTCTGTTCGACCTTGATGAGATAAAGCTGCGTCCTTGAGAGAACAGAAAAACAAGTAAGAATCAGCAAGAAACAGGACGTGAGAATGAAGTTGTTGCTCCTCGTGAACAGACAGCAGAAACCAATCGGAAGAAGTAGAGAAGCGCATGGCAGTCAACCTTCAATCTATCAGCAGGACACAACTTGCGCGTGGAGAGTGTGTATAGCTATAAAGCCTGTCAGATTGTTGCAATAAAGGTCTTTGGTCTATACCCTGCCAGAGTCCATGAATCCATGCTCCACACTAGGTGAAAGCATTCTGCACTTCACTGGTTGAGATTTGATGATGGTTTTGCAGTAAATGATCTCTACAGTAAGTATACGATACAAACTCCACCTGCCAGTAAGAATTATTTGCACTGAATTCAACAGCTTTGGAACAGGTCGTAAGAATAGGTTAAATAATGTTAATAAACTCATAATGTCTTTAGTCTTGACATTTTATTATATGGTTAAGTCTATGCAACTACTTTGAAATTGAGCTCTATGCACTGCTCATTCCAGAACACTTTATTAAATAGACACCTGTTTACAGTAAAACAATGCCTATTATCTACCTTTATCCAACTGTTGTATGCTCTCCATGATCTTTATCTCTCCTATTTAACTTGCTCTGCACTCTCAGCATTTACCTTCATGGCTTCACCTTTCTCCTTTTGTTCCTGCACTGTATTCCTCCCTCCTTTTTCAGTTCTTCCCCTCCCTAGTGCCACTTATCTTTGCCATTTTAATTACTGTTAGAATGACTTACACCAATGCTGCACAACACAGTTTATCAGCAAATCCAGTTTTCAGTTGCATGCAAATTTGCCAAAAACCTGTCAGCTGAAATTCTCCACGTTTGGGTACCTGCCCAAGGTGGTTTTTTTTTCTTGAAAATGGCAATTTAGGGAGCTAAGCTGCTTCCACGAATGAAGCTGGGGAAAATCATGTTGTTTGTTCAAGTTATAAAAAACATACACAACAACTTGCTTTTTGAGAAGCTTTAGTGTTGTTTTGTTAAACAGGGCTTTGTAATATGACAAAGAAATGTCAGCATTTTACTGAGCCCATGAAAATGTCCCTCAGATTTGGCCAAGTTACAGAGTTTCTATTAATTTCTGTTTATACACACAATCTTGTGTTTATACACAACATCTTTTTTGAAACCTGGTTGCCAAAGCTCTCTGAATCACCCATTGCGCACAGCCTGTTCCACCTTCCCAAACAGCTTTTTTACCTCAAACCTGCCCTACCCTTTGACAGAGCAGCTGCCAGGCCCATCAGGAACCCCCTGTTATGGGCTCAGCGCTCCCCGCCTGGCACCCAGGCTGTGAGGCAGCAGTCACACTGAAGTGCACTGCAATGAAGAACCACGCAGTGCAAAGGAGCATAAAAGCCATGAGGGTGCTGAAGAAGCTGAAAAGAACAGACAGATAGGGCTGAGACACTTGGAAAGGAAGACCAGATGTGTTTCAATAATACCAGGACCAAAGAGGAGCTGGAGGCTTAGGTGTTCGTAACCACTAACAGCTCATTCCCTACAGACTCCAAAAAGTGAACCCCAGAGAGGGAAACCCTTTCTGCTACTAGCAAAGGTTTCAAGCTTTTTAGTCTTAAGAGGTTATAGCAATGTTTTTCCCTATTTTATTTTTAAACAATTCTTGGATATAGTTGAAATAGGTCAATTTTGAGAAACATTCAGCTTGAGACAGATGACTTGCATGGAACAGTTTCCTGTAATAGCTGATTATTTGGGCATTATGAAAAACTAAAATCTGATGCTATTAATGTGCAGTATGAAATACTGGCACCTCTTCTAGCTTCTTTTATAAGACAAGCACTTGCATACAAATATCTTCAGACCACTCCATGCTAACACCTTTTTTGACCACTTCTCTGAGTTTTCCATAGGCTTTTGAGTGAATCTACTACCTTGACCAGTCCGCTGATGGCTGCAAATCCTCCATGAACAGCTTCCTCTGCTGTGCATGAAGAAAACAATTATCAGCACATGATATATTCATATATATATTTTCATATATATATTCATACATATATGTAATCTAAATTCACTGCACATAGAATGCCCACACACTGTGGTGCTGGAAATTACAGAACAATAATGTCTGAACTTCTGTATTTTGCATTCCAAATACTGACCAATGTGTTGCTATTTAGAAGCATTAGTAAGACACAGATAAGATGCCTAAATTTTATCATTAATTTATTTTTATCATCCTGAGCTTTCCTTTCTCTGTCTCTACTTCTACTGATTGCCTCCATCATACAGGGCACTGTGGTTATATTCTACACTGCCAGCCTTATGGCAGTCTATTTAAAGCTTAAAAAAACCCCAACAATACACATGAAACAAGTACTACTAAGCACAACAGAAAAACTAAATGAGAGCAAAAAGACTAATAATCTGAGGTATTCCATTAAACAAAACAAAGTAACAAACGACAAAACACAATTTAGTCTTTCATTTCTGCTAACCAATGGTTTGAGATTTTAACTCTTAAGATTGCACCCAAATTACATGTATTCTACAGAAATAACTGCTGCATTTGTGGTTTTAGCATTTCTTTAAATGATTGCATAGATGGTGGCATCCCCACATTCCCTTAACTACCTGTGTAAATGTAATAGACACCTACTTACAGGTTCTTAGCAGGCTGTAGAAAAAATTACATTACTGTCCAAAAGAGTTCTGTTTTACAGAAGAATCAAGAGAAAAGGCAAACTTCAGAGAATTAGTTAATATATGGCACAAGAACTCAATCGAAGGGCGGAGCACACCTACATGAGAAAGCTATACACCCCCAAAGAAGTAACTAACAAAATGCTTGTTATATCTGCCCATACAGTGTACTGCCCATGCAATAAAATTCATACTCTATGACTTTAGAACATAAGTATGTCCTAAAAAGTGAAAAGCTGAACAATTATTTCTTGGTGTTAGTCTTCTGTAGCAGAAGCAGTTCCAAGATCTGTCTACCCAGAAGCTATTTCAAAGATATGACATCACAGAAACATTTTCAACATAAAAAGGCTTTAGCTGTCTCTTTGGGATCTGATACCCAGTGAACCTTCTCATTTTTTCAGTCCTTTTGCAGTTCTGATGAAAGAAGACATTTAATCCAACTTTGAATATTCTTAAACCTGCTCAACTGTACTGCCATTTCTACCTTGAAATGGAAGCTTTCAAGGATTTGTTTTCTAGTCTTCTAACAAAAACTGTCCCGACCACATTTGTGTAAACAGATTCTTCTTTATATTGCAAATAGAATTACACCTGCACTGGACCTTTCTTCCCCCAAACCCTTGAAACTTGTTTGCCATAACGAAGGACTTCACTATTTCTTTAACAAAGCTCTTATTTTTTTTCTATGCAAAGTAACTTACTTTTTTTTTTTTAACCCTAATTGGTGGTACATTGGTAATTTGCTCCACTAGCAAACTTCACTGCATATTCCAAATAAAATATGTGAACTACAACAATTTAAATCAGTGAAATAAGCTCTTCAGTATACTGTTCATAGTTCAAGTTTGCTTAAAATGGTCACGTATAAAATTTAAAAGTAGATTAATGCATACAGATTCAAGGTTCTTCAGAAAGTAAGGAAGTAATGAGAATCAGTGTCTCTGTTTCTTTTCCTAAAACAGAAGAAAACTAGTTTTTTATGCTATTAAAACGTTAGCAGTTTATGCTTTCATCAAGAGTATTGCAACATGTTTAGGGTTCCAAAATGCTTTAAAAAGCATTAACATAATACTTTAAAAACAGAGTAAGTGCTTGCCTATTGACACGTAACATTTTAAATGTGTACAGCTGTAAGCCTTTTCAGTATGAGAAGGTAAACACAAAAAGTCTCTAACGTAATACACGTTTGAAGCGCAATCCACAAACGACCATTTGGTAATTCACAATTTATTTCTTGAAGATCAGTTTTCCATGTCTCAAGTAACTTTTAGAACTAAATTTTCACTTTTTCTCTCTATTCAAGACATGACTGAAAAGAGATATCCAGTAAAGCTCTTAGCCATGTTCTTGAATTTAAGCATAAATTAGAATTCCTTGAGGCAAAAAAGCCATACTTAAGTTGAAAAGTGTTTGTTTACATTATTTTTGTTATCAAAGGTTTCATCCCCCAACAAAGACAACCAAGCAAAATATGTATATAATTATTTCCGTATCACTCTGCAATTTCAACAAAATCATCTTCAGTTGACATATCTTCCACATCAAGTCCTGGAATATTTTTAACTACGTTATTGTATCTGGCACTTGAACTTCACTTCAGCAAATATAAACCTCTAGGCTTATGTTAATAGCTCACTTTCAAAATAAACTGGAATTGTTCACACATTCTTAAATACTTGCTTAACTGCACCCAGAACCTAAAAGGCTCAAACTAGTCATGTTCTATAAAAATTAGATTTAGAAATAGGCACACAACAACATTTCAAGACTCCATAGAGATGGAAACATAGGGCAACTTTTTCACAAGCTTCCAGTACATTTTAATGTTTCCGTTCTAAATGGACAACCTTTAATATCAAAGTCTAAGTTTTCACAAATGCAAGACTTCTGCAAACACAGCCCATATTAACAAGACCAGCCAGGTACACATCACCTGATAATAACCGGAAGTGTTCAAGGCCAGGCTGGATGGGGCTTTGAGCAACCTGGTCTCATGGGAGGTGTCCCTGCCCATGGCAGGGGGGGTTGGAACTAGATGATCTTTAAGGTCCCTTCCAACCCGAACCATTCTGTGATTCCAACTACACCAAACAGCTAAGAACAGAAGTATGTAAAATTAATAAGTACTTTTAAAAATGTATGTGAAATATTTTTCAATGCAACAGAATATATTTTCTTATATTATTTTCTTTGAAAGTGAATATTTGCTTATGTGCTTACCATTATCAGCACTTTTTATTTTACTATGTCTAATCAGAATAAGAAAGTTAATTATGCATGCAGGTATCTGAGGTAATAAACATCTTATGTTACCTACATGTTACCAAATTTTTATATTACTGATAGAAAAAGGTATGTAGCATGACAAATAAAAGGAAATGCTTTAGCCCCATGCTGCAGTGACTTTTACTGACCTCTTAACTGTTCCTATACTAAATTGCTACTTCATTTTTAATGAGCATTCTATAAATGGAGTTGTTTGTATTCTGAATCTGCAAATGTTGCAAAAATTTCTAAAAATGGGTCAGTTGCAAAAACCTAAATACTTTGAGTCAATTATTATACAGTAGTATTTAAAGAGCATCCTCAAAAACTAATGTTCAATAGTAGACATGTATTTTAATTACAGAAATATTACATAATAATATCAAATAATATTAATTTTAAAAAATCAGAACTCAGCAATATTGATGGGGGTCCCATCACCTACAGTAATAGAGGTCTTCAATTTAAAAAAAAAAACAACAACAACCACAGACACGCATATGCATGGATATAAATTTTTACTAGGCTTGAAATATGACTTTTGGTTAAGGCACACTTCAAGAATCAAGATACCAGAATTCTGTTCTACCAGTGAAACTACTGTAGCACTTTCATAAGAGCCTTAATTTCAGTTAATTCTAGCAAGCTTAGCCTAGTAGGGAAGAAAGAAGCCACCTTGTATTTCTCATACCAATTAAGTCATAATAATTGCAGTTAAAACATGTACTGGAGATCACTACTGCAAAGCCATACAAATTCCAAAGTTTTCAAATTGATGTTCCTTCTGCACAATATCAAAACTTAAACATTTCAATGTTTAACAAAAACAGTATTTCATTAAAATATATTTGATAGGCCTCTGTTAGGACACTAATCTGGTCTCTGGAAGAACAGTCAAGTACCTGATTTGACTGATTGAGAACTAATTTTCCATTATGAGACCACACCACTTCAGAGATAATGCTTGTGTTTTCTCCTCCTTATCCCCTGGCTTTTTCATCCTTTTCTCAAAACATCTTACAGAACATTATACCTTTTCAACTCCAGTTTAATTACCACCTCCCTTGGGTTTTCAGTTTTTGAGCTTGGGAAGTTGATAGTAAATTGCAGACATAGCTGCATAGGCATAAACGTTGCTGCTACCATCTAAAGTTTTGAAGACTCCTAAAAGTAACTGTACTACTCATTCCATCAACAGGACAAGGCATACAGCAATCTACAAAAATACTGTTATAAATTGCACCTACTAATAATTCAACATAGCAAAAAGTTCTCACTGACACCGGTCTGCAAGATTAATTCTTTGCCAGTTTTAATGTACAATATGTCACTTGAATTCATACAGGTAATAACAATGCACACATATCTCTGTCACTAGGCATACAAAATGTATGTTGGTTTTTAAAGAGAGAAATTCTGCATAACTGATCACGAGAGCTCTTAAATTAGTAAGTTACAAAGGACTTTATAATTAATCAAGGTATTCTCCAATACAGTTTAATTTGTGTGCTAAATACAGTTATGTATCTTTCAGATTATTTTTATACAGAAGTATTGAGATGCTTTCATGTATACATACATATGTATACACACACATCTCTCAGGGCGGGCTGTGGTTTAATACAAATTTATAATGCAAAGCATTCCCAGGGGGCCTGGGTCCATTGAAGCCAAAGGACCTAATGATAAACAAATTAGCATCTCCACAAATGAGGATTCTATGGTCAAGCCAGCCAGCTCTTGATACTTGTCTGCATCCTCACTTGCACTGACGTCAATATAACAGCTTATTCGCAAACATGATTTCAGAATCCCAGTTGCTTGTAATTAGGATGTAAAAATAATTCTCTACTAACAACACAATAAAAAGCAGGATTTTATTTGCAAAGGCATCAATTCTTTACAGAATTTAATACAGATTAAGTAAGGCTTCTAACTTTTTTTTTTCTTTTCTGCTTTATGAGAATAATTTTACTAAAGAAATTAAAATTGTCATGGTGATAGAGAGATAAGGACCTTGCTGTTATGGGAAGAGGACTGCTTTGTGGCTTTAGTGCTGATACCTGGAAGAAAAAGGTACCAAAAATAGATCAAAAACTATTTTAAAAAGCAGAAAAATGAACAATTTCTGTTTTGGTTTTGTATCTCCTAGAAAAAAGTTTTGAACCTGCCGATTCAAATATTGACAACACTCTACCTGTGTGTAGGCTTTTTCAAACAGCTGGAACATTATCTATAGATTTTTCCAGGTTCACAAGCCCTGTGCTCACATTTCCAGTAAAAGCTGCTGTCTAATATACAAAGCTAAATGCCCCAGGGGACATTGAAGTGAACATATTTTTCTGCTGTTTTAAGCACACCAGCAGTCATTTGTAGAGTTTACATGACTTTCTTGTCAATACCTGCTGGTCACAGTTGGTGAAGAAGCAGTTTCTCTTATGATCTGCTTGCTAATTAAGCATGGCAGTAGACTTTCAGAGTGAAATTTTCAACAACTTGACACACAAAAGAAAAGAATCAGATGTATTCTCAGAAGGCTTCGATCTTTAAATCATTTGGATTCTGTAGTTACTGCAACTTAAAGATAACAGAAAACACTATGGCAGATCAACATGCAACTTTTATGATCAAGTATCACATATTGTATGTAGGATGGATGCTTTAACTCTAATGTTCCATAACATAATTCTTTAAAAGAAGAAAAGTTAAAAAGATTTGAAGCTATCACAATATATGCTAAAAATCCACATTGTCTTCTGCTTCTCCTCATTTTCTTCAGTGCTTTATAATCTACCCTTGTCTGTTGCTATCTTTTAGTTATCACCATCCATCTGTAACTTATTTCTGTTGTCCATTCCTTTACTCGCAGGAGGATTGCAGAGTTTTCTCCTGTGGTGCCCTTCTGCACACAAAACATACTAGAAAGTATCAGCAAAGCTACTTCGTTGCCCTATTTTAAATTCTTTGCTTTCTTGGCCTTCAAAAGCCAGCTGCTCCTTTGCTGACTGACTACCCTCTAACATCTCATTGTTTCCTTATATTACTCCCCCTTCCTGTGTTGTATCCACCTGTTGTCTCTTAGTTCAAGCTTCCACTATAAACTCTTGTAGGCAGAAGTCTTTGGCATTTGTACAGCCCCACCCAGTGGTCCTAGGCTTGAATTCCAAGACACATTGTAATACTGTAAATAAAAAAACCATTAGTTTTCCTCCAACAGTTGAGATTTCACTATTTTGTTAAGCCCTTGAGTGCAGAGAGGACAAATCTGCAGTGGCTGGGAACCAAATCTTATTAAGAACAGGCTGTTTAATCTGGGTAGGTAAGGAAATAGAATACATTGGTAGAAGTGAATCTTTTTTGAGAAGAATCTTCACATGGCAAAGGTACTAGTTGACCTACCAGAGGTGGCTGAAAGGCCTCTTTCCACTCAGAGCAAAAATTCACTCCACAAGGAACAGTATCACATCCAAGCATGGTTTTTATCATTTACAAGCCATGCCAAAATTCTTCAAATAAAATATAATAAACATTTATTTATATCTAGTTTGTTGTTACAGCTTTTAAGTTCTTGTCCACCTATGCCTTATATTCAACTTGTCCTCTAAAAATGGACATTTGACATAATTGTAAAAAAATGTACTCTTTGCAATTTTGGACAAGAGATATAGCAATAAAATATAATTTTTAAAATATCCTAAGGATAAGAATGCAATAGAAGATGCTGCTTGTAAAGGCAACTGGCATTAAAAAGTTTAGAAAGTCTAGTACTTTGAAAATCTTAAAAGTGGAAGGCTTGCCCACACTTTTTTTTTTTAGAGATTATACCTGAAACAGTAAGCTTCTACTAGCTACCGAATTGCCTTATCTACCTTAGTAAGGTAATAAAAGGATCGACAGCTGCTATTGGCAGCAAAGGGTCATGTTCCAAAAGGAGTGTTACTGGGTGACAAATCAATGCAGACAGCGAAGACCTCAATCCACCACAGCAGATTGTTTTTAAGAAGGAACTGTGGTGCACCCCTTCCCACTGGAAATAGTCTTGATTTTAGTTTGGATATTGCAGGTGGTGAAGTAGCTCACCTGCCCAGACACTGTCTAATGCTATTAATGTCTACGCTGCTCAGCATAAGTACTGTAATATACTTCTGCTGGGAAAAAGATCTGATAGTGCTATTGTAAACCTGCTTTTGTAGAAAACAATACTTTAAAAATTACATAGACTTTATTTTGAAGCCTAAATTATTTTTTTTTCCATTAGTGACAAACCAAAGATCTCCTAGACAGATAACAGAACAAAAACACTTCAGGAAAAAAATATATAAGATTTCATTTTAAAGACTGGTATTCTTTCCCGGCCCTTTGGACATTTTTTTTTAGTTTCTTAATAGTAAATGAGGTTGAGCTACTAAGCTGTCTGGAGAGAATACATAGTAGAGTTAAATAAAGAATCAAAATCCAGACACAGTGAAAAATACATTAAAAAAATCTACCAAAACTTTTTAATTAAAGTCATCCAAAGAGTTAGAAGCCTTTAAATTTCAATATTCTTCTCCATGAAATTCCTTCCTCTCTGCTCAAATTCGACTCTTATTAAACCCACTGAATACCACAGTAAAAGTAATAGCTTAATGAAATCTCTGGGACTTTCCTTAGCCTGTAGCCCAGCTCTCAGAAATCAGGAGAATTCTATCTGGCCAGGTAAAACCAGAAGAGGCCATGGTCCCTTTTAAGACATGTAGCATTCATCTCCCCTTCTCCTATCAAGCACTTCCTCTTGTGATCTTGAGACTTCACAGCAATTATCAAGAGATGAAGCTAAAGAAAACCTATGGCCTCCATGCATTTAATGGACAGTCAGTGAGTCTCTCTGCCAGGACATGAGAGAAGGAAGGAGTAACCTGCACAACAAAAGCAAGGTGATATCAGCTTCAGTTTCCTTGTGTTTAAAGTGCTGTCTGCTCTGTGTGAATGGTAGCAAGACTGACACTAAGCCCTTATCGACTTGTATTATTTATATTTGTATTTTTAATAAGCAGCTGTAATAAATGGAAAATGGTAACGTTTGACTAAATTGCATTACAAGAGTTTCTAGTATAATGTGATTTCTGTTTGATTATAAACTTGGTACATACGTAGAACATAATGTCACATATGGTCAGTTAATTAGTTTCTGAAGTAAAGCATGATTAATCAAGATCATGAAAAATTATATCTATGCATTTGCTCTCCACGAAGTATTTACCTAACTTTATGCCGCATTTTTGGCTTCCACTGATTGCTTCTCAAATTAACATACCTTGTTGATTATAACTCTGTGAAATATATGTTGAAACCAGTAAACATAAAATGACACAAAAATAAAAAATAGAGAAAGCTAATTTCCATAAAACAAAGTAACCTGGTTGCATTCTGCTGAAATGTCTAGAGATCCACCTAAACTACACCACAGACAAAAGTAAGATAGGAAATGTTAGAGCAAGCAGTGCCTCACACGTGAAATCCTACAGCAGAGAACAAAGAACAAAAAGCCTTTGAGTTCCTTGCAACATCAACTGCCACTTATTAAATATCAGTATATTACTAATAATGTTTTTTAAAAAATCTGTCAATAAAAAAAGGTCACAAGAAAGCCACCAGTTAAATTTAACATATTTTCATCTGTTTGAGACTGTTGCACAAAGGAATGTTATCCGTGTGCAAAGATCCAACACCTTTTTATGAGGATGTAAGAAGCACACAGTGTTTTGCATAAAGCTAGTTTCACCCTGGGTAAGAACTTTCTGGCATAAAAATAAATTATAAAGAACAGATGGTTGCAAGAACATACTAAAAAGAAAAAAAAAAAAAAGAGAAAAGAAACAGATATCAAAGCATCACCTTCTCTTTCCTAAATTTTCCCTGAAAGAAGCAGAACAGAAAGCTTTAAGAACTTTAGATCATCTCATCCCCATAAGATTCAATCAAAAAACTAATATACCACTTTATTTATAAAAAGTGCCAGATGCTCAGTATGGGCTAACTTGGACACTGCAAAATAGTTACTATACGTGTTCTCAAAAATTCAGGAACTGAATATAATTAAATGGAAAAAGTCTTTACTGGAAGTTATTATTTAACATAGAATTCGTCAAACACAGTTTGCTTCTAAGTTTTACCTTGTTCTCTACCTGCCCTGAAGACACGGCATTGCTGGTATTTGTTTACCTACAGAACATCTCCAGAGCATTTCCAAAAAAAAATATTAAAAAATACTGCTAGGTTAAAAACAAAAAAGTATTAATAATGTGCATAAAACGAAATTTTTTTTTTTTTTTTTAAATCAAATTCCTCACTTTAAGTCACTCAAGACTTATTTTTGTACAGCTCTCAGACAGCGTTATCTCTGGAGAGAGCATGGGATTACACTTCCACTCTGCATCTAGGCTTGTTGAAAATTGACATCTTCTACTAGTATAAGATTCAGTTTATAAAAAAAGCAGCCCCCTAAGAGCAAATGTAAGAGCTCCAATCATGGCAACGTTAGCAGAGGTAGGTGAAGTTGCCATGTGTGCTCACTTCAAGCTGCAAATGCACCAGCAACAGTTTCAGTGCATCCTACATTGGAGCTACCACCTGTCTGTGAACTCATTAGTGCATGCACAGGAAGACTTCTCCTTCCTTGACGGAGCAAACTGTATTTACATCTTTATAATCTATATAAAAGCTTAATGACTTCTGTGGCCTATGTTTGGACGCAGGGATTTACTTGACTGAACCTCAGTCCAGGATGAGATGAAGTATTCCCCATTAAAACTGACACGTTCATGAATACAGCATGGAAAAGTCATCAAACATGGAAAAGTCGTCAAGATATTTGAGCAAACAGACAAGCTTAAAGACAGAAGATGTAAATTCAAGTGCAAAGTTAGGTCTGGCTTGAACCTTTCATTTGTATCTAAATGTGTGCAGATTCTTTTCTGCAGTTTAATACAGAGTTGTTTCATATGCACAGTATGATCATGAAGGTTATGCTCAGTATTCTGCAGTAAAACAACATTTTAATTAAGTTATAAGAATATCAATTTCATTCTAGTCTTTGATGCTCTTAGAAACAATTATAAAGCAGAAAGAATTTCAGAAAACAACTGTTAGTATTATTTAATTTTAATCAGAGACCAAAGTTACGAGAAGTGGTTAAAAGCATCAGAAGTTTCTCAGAACAGCTGAAAAACCTTTACATCTGACTAGTTAAAAGTACAATAATCTATAATTCTAACAATGTACAATATGGATAAGTCCAGAAATAATGGCTATAATATATAAGCTATTCTGTGGCACATTTTCAGGGCTTCAAAATTTCGAACAAGAGTCACAGGTGTTAGTATGCTATTAAAAAGTACTGACTTGTATTACTTTATAGAATCTATAATAACTATCTTAAGAGCTCTATTGTGCCACAGCGGTATCTGTACAGTCACCACAGATGGGAGGAAACTGAAAAAAAACCCCACCAAAAACTTGAAGATTGGAATTGAAGAATGTGCAATTAAAGTGTACTTGGTATTATTTCATGTCTAAAATAGGTAGTCTTCTAGCTAGCCCTGCACTGAGACACTGCAAAATACTTGAGTCTGTAGTAAAAGATTCCTCAAGTTTCACCAACTATATTTTAATTTGAAAGTTAGTAAGTGAAGGCATACATATAAATATAAATAAAAAATTATTATGGAGTATCTAGAGGGTAACTTTGTTTATTGAAACCTCTGATACTACTAAATCATTTTAGCAGTAAAGTTTCTATTCAAAATTAGTTGCCTGAAGTTTTAAATTGTTGCCTTTGTGTATGTATCGTCTTTCAAAACAGATTACTAAGTGAAGCAGATCAGAACACTCTGATGTGCTTGTACCACCCTTAATGTAGCTCATTTTTCTGAAGAATAGATTAAGGGAGAAAAAGCAAAATTACAAAAACATCACATCATTTTTATTTTAGATTTATCAGACAACGAAAAAGAGCCTAACTACATTACATTTAGGCTATTAAAAGGTATATAACAGGAAGTTTATATTTGTATTTACTTGTAGAACTGGTAGGGATCACTGTCTGTTACAATTACAGCCACAGCACTTCACTCCTGACTAGACTTTACCAGTGTCTCTGTTAGCCCACAGCATGGACCCTGGGACTCGTTGTTATCAAACTGATGAATCTCAATGTACCATGTCAGTTTTAAGTACCACCAACTGCTCAAGCACACAAACATTAGCAAATAGCAGGTGCTCCGTAAGGCTGTATTCTATACTTCATATCTATGCCCTACATTGTCCTTCCTGATTTTCATTTTAAGATATGCATTTTCAGTTCAATTGCTGTGTTACCAATTACCAGATGCTAAAAAGGTGCTGCTTGAAGCCATATCCAGTGTCCCAAAAGGATAATCTGGGGAAAAGAGGGCAAACCAAAAACAAGTCAACATAAAATGTAAAAACGTATTTTGTGCAATCTATTTGAAACAGAAGGTGATCTGGTGCAATTTTACACAGTGTCATCAGGAAGCAGCATATATCTGCAATATTATTGTATACATGTATTTTGCTTCAGTTTTCCTGAAAATAAATCCTAAAATTTAAAAAACAAATTATGATGTCTGGAGAGAGTTTCAATGTGTTATTTTTAATGTGATAGATGAGACAGAATTAAAGCATTCTTTAAAGCAGAGGTGCAGGTATAATAATAATTAATCAGGATGGTAACAGACAGGGAAAACTGTAATTAATGTAAAAAATTTTCAACTCAGGAGATTTTTTTGTTGTTTCTAAAAATATTTTTACAAAACAAAATTGAAAGAAAGATGTGAACAGTGCTTTTATGACAGTAGCTTTGGGGGTGGAAAGAGTATCCTTTTCTTCTCTCTTTGAAGAAACAATTAGAATAACTACATTTCAAAAAAAACATTTTAGAAACCCAAAAATTCAAGTTCAGGTTAAAGACACTTCCTCAAGAAAATTTACCTCTTTATATATGCATCTCTAAACCTGAGTGCATGGATCTGCATTTACAGTTAATTTTCTGGGAAATGCATCAAAACCAAAAAGCCTGAATAAAACCTCATTTACATTTACATTTAATGCCCAGGATATCAAAGCTTTGAAACTTACTAAGTGAAATGATCAGAAAGTGATTTCCTAGCAAAGCTTATCAATACAGGAAAACACCTTACCTAACACAGTGTCACCACCACAGATAAATAATAACAGAACAACAATGAAAATTCACTTTCACCTAAAAATATGTTTCTAAAATCCAAAGGCAATCTTCTTCTATCTCAGAGCATGATTATCTCTTTCAGGGCTGAAAGAGGAAACTTGATAGTACCAGAAATGCTTCTGAGACAGATTTGTTCTTATTCAAAGATTATTTATACTTTTTTTTTTTTGCAAAAACAACTTTATCAAAACACTCCACTATAGATATAGATTCTGATGCCTCTTTTAGTGACTAAATCCCAAAAGTTAGACCCTTCTAACCATGAGTTTCACATCTGAAATATAATCTAGGCTGTTCATATGTATAACACCTCATTTTCAGAAGTTCCAGTAAAACTGAAGAGTATTAGAGCTAGTTTCTCTAAGCAGTTGTCTTAACTTTGTGCATGACTGCAAAAAAAATACATTTTGGAAGATGTTGCTTACTCCCAGTCAAGACAATGTGAAGTCCACAAAGATATCCTTGGGTGCTAAACAGACACAGGAGTTCGTCTCAAAAAAAGAAAACAACAACCCACACTGAAAATCTAAGGAATACCATGACTACTGAGAGGTTTTGAATCTATGTAAAAGATCTGGCAAAACAGTCTACTCCCATGGGGTTTGTCTTAACATTACTACTTTGGCAGAGGAGGGATATATGCCAAGCATACTAAATTCTTTGGGTTTTGTTACCCAAGAGAAAATGAAAACCAGAGACATAATTCTTAATGGTACCAGTGGATTAACTGTCACTTTTCCAACCAAGTAATCAAGGATTAGAGGTTTAGCTTCTAAAAGGAAGTTTTTGTTTCTACTTTTCACTCTTCCCACAAATAAAGTCCTCATAAAACCCTGCCATCCAATCTATTGGAGACGTATTTCCTAATGTAAAAGTAGAGGCTTGACAATCTTTGTGTGAAAACTTACATGGCAGACATGCTATGATAGGAAAATCTCAGTGTAAGGTTTTCTCTCTGCTGTCTCTGCATTTATATTGATTTGCTTAGTTTCCCTAGGACTACTTCACAGGTGGAGAATTGATCTCCAGGCAGAGAAAGTCTGGTCTCAAGGAGTATTTCTTCCACAGAGCTTTGCCTTAGGACATGTCACTACTGACATGCGACCTATTTTCTATATACATCAATTAGCCAGGCAATAATATGTAATGGCTGCAGGTTAAGAAAATGAAAGAAGAAAAGAAGTATTCACACTGATTCTCCAATTTGATCAGTTAAAACATCTTAGACTTATTAGATGATAAAAGCTAAGATCAGCTCTTTGGGTGGCACAGGGTTGAAAAATTTTTAATCTCATACTCAGAAGTTCTATCTACTAGGACAGGAGCACATGACCTGTCTTCAACTAAGTCGGGGGGGGGGGACGGGGAAGGAAAAAAGCATTAAAAAAAACACATAAAAAGGTCCCTTCTAACACAAACTATTCTATTATTTTCATCAATTATTATCTTGAGTTCTCTATCACATCTGCTGTATCATAGGACTTCTTCTTCCTAAGCTTCTGAGTGAGTTCCTTAGGTTGACAAAATAATGAATTCTGATGATCAAGTGAACGAAGAAACAACTAAAACCACCAAATGCAGTAGAAACAACTTTTGGGGAAAAAAAGACCTAACTTTTGTACACCTTACTCTCTGCTGGGACCTACTGCTTGTGTACAGAGTGAAACAGTACAAACATCTTCCCTGTGATCAGAAGTTTTAATTCTGATGTTTCTGATTTCTTTACATCTCATGCTTTGTGTTGCACAGGAGTCTAACACAGGCGACAGATTCTGTGCTTGAGTTCTGGCTGATCAAGGTAGCATGAAAGGATGATCTATGAGCAACAAAAGCACTGGTTCCAGTCAGACCATCTTCCAGGAATGTTCCATCTAGATGAATTAGTGCATTAGTGCGTAATCATCGTTGTAATAGTACCACAGAATGTCGATACTTCAGGGTACACGCCTGCCTGGAAATAAAGGACTTAAATACCAGCTTAGAAATGTCTGGCATTCCCTCAATATACACTATTTTTGCAACTTAGTAATTAATCTGTAATTCTGAATATCTTCAGTTACAGGCCATAAATCTTAAAATGCTTCTAAAATACTGAGTGCATTTTCAAATTACTTTATTCTGTGGAAAATTTAGTTCAGGCTGAAATTCAATAGTTATCTTAAAAAGAAAAATTCTGTTTTGGTTTGTACACCTAGCAGAATAAACTTCTATTTGTCTTGTTTTATAAAATCTGAGAGATACGTAATCAGAAAACAAGAATAATTTTTGGTTATACGATGACTCAGAATACTTTACCTTTTTTCTTACTGGAACAATAGGAATTGATTGGAGACATAACCGACAAGTTTTACTGAAATGCTTAACATTACTGAAGTAATTAGACATAGTGCATTCACAGAAGGAAACAAGAACATCAAGATCTTTTATTCTCATTCCAACAGATATATGCTTCTGAATAAAAGGCAATTAATTAAGAACATACAGTTAAAAAAAATTGTCTTCCAATAGCATTTTAGCTATTGTTCAGTTGGCTTCCATTAACTTGCATCTCATCTCTTTATCATCATGTAAAATTACTTATCTATATGAGATTATTTGAGATTATTTCCAAATAATAAAAAAAACCCAAACCCAACCCCAAAAACTCCCACTCCAGACCTCCCTCACAGTAAAAAACTGTTTTTTTATGTTTAGATGTAATTAATGTGTTCCAGTTTATGTCCATTGACTCTTAATCTGCCACTGGGCACCACTGAGAAGAATATGGATTCATCTTCTTTGCACTCTCCGGTCAGATATTTATAAACACTGACAAAGTCTCTCACATCTATGAAAGAGAAGAGTAGACACATTGGATTAATTGCCTCCAATACCTTTTTGGCATCAGAACCACAAAAAAGGAAGCCAGTCTTCTAAGCGAGCCAGAGTACTTAAACATCTATAATACTATTATTAACAACAAAGGAGTTTGTCTATATGAAGGTCATCACAACAGTGGAGCCAGGCTCTTCATAGTGTTGCATGGTGGAAGGACACAGGACAGCAAATGTAAGCTGAAACACAAAAGATTCTGACTGCATGTAAGGAAAAGCCTTTTGACTATAAGGACAGTCAGGCATTGGAACAGGTTTCCACAAGAGGTGGTTAAGTCTCTGTCCTCAAATGTTTTCAAGACCAGACTGTGAAAAAAACCCTGGCCTGTGTTCAACACTAACTCTGTTTGGAGCAGAAGGTTGGACCAAGGTAACCTCCTGCAGTCTCTTCCAAACTGATTTTTTGAGTGAGCCTATAATCTATGACAGAAGTGTTCACAATTCATTTTTTAAGGAAGTGAATAAGGTCTGAACTAGCTCTAGCACTGTTAAACCAAAAAAAATCCAACCAAAATACCCAACATCTATGGTCTTGAAATACACACAATGTGAAGACAAATAACACACTCCTGTAAGAACTGTATGGGAATAGGAAAAAGGGTCTTAAAATAGAAGTAAGTAAGAGGAATAGATATTAAATGCTAATTCTCTACCAAGTTTTAAGTACCCACACATACAGTAAGAGTCAAAATGGTACAGAAAACAACACTTCATTATCTTACACATTACCTATGCTGTAGATTAAAAACTCTCATACTTTTAAGCCAACCTAGATAAAAGACTGTATTACCCACAGCTTCAAAATTATCTAAGTTTATAAAACAACATAAAAACCAACATCCCATTCTGGAAGAATTAATCTCTTCCCAGTTTCAACATGACTAAGGGTTTTTTTATTGACAATTATAGCTCTTGTCACTGAGCAGCTGTGTAAGAAGTCAAATGCAAGAGGCATGTTCAGTCCTTTCCTCATCCAATACCTAGGCTGGCTTCTCTGACATTTCAATGGAAGCAGGTGCAAGTCTTTCAAAAGTGAGTTAGAGTGCACTGTGCAGACTTAATAACTGCTTCCCCAACAGACTAAAGTGCTCCTGGTGCTCTAAAAAATAACTGAGAAAACTGAAGTTGTCTAGAGATCCCTTGGGACAATTACTCAGAACAGAGATAGTATGCTTCAGCATGATGAATTTGTTTTTTCCATTCTTATCTCAATTATTTTAGCAGGAAAAGAGTTGGTTCTTGCTAAAGGTGGGATCAACTCAACTACAGCTGACCTAAACAGCTACAAAAAATTACAGTGTTCTCAAGATTTCTTCCAATTAAGGAAAGAAACAGATGATGGAACTTGGTGTCTGATGCAATCTTGCTTATTTACAGAGAGTGTTTAAGTCCCACTTCTCTTAGCACAACAAAACACAACCAGGCAATTGTTTTCAGTTCTTTACTGCTCACCTTCATCTACCATTCCATCTAAAGGGCTCTCACAAACCAGTTCTGAATTCACACTTCAAGTACTAGTACAAGGTCATGAGCATTCGGCTCATTTTCATCTTTGTGTCATTTCCTCATTTCTCCTAAGAATTATTCAGCAAAACCACTCAGCTATATGTACTGTTGTGTTACTGAGTGACATACCTTTGTTTTGGTGGTTCTTAAATGAAAAGCAGTGTCTCATCAGCTTCAGTTAGCATTGTTACAAATAGAGTTTAAATTATTCTGTCATCCTACCTAAGTGTGAAAAATAGTGACCCCATTCTTCTTCAGGAAAGAATTCAAATAGTATATACCCTTAAATGCTAAAGTGCTTTTACTATTTTCCTGTTTGTCCACTTACACAATTACTCTCAACTACTGTGATTGTAGTGTCCAAGAATCATACTAAATGACTGGATCCATTTCTACTTTTTACTCTAAAGGTGCAAGCAATGAAAACTAAGACCACTCCTCTGTAACACTTCTGTTATATGGAATTGTTCCTGTGTTAGCTTTCCAAAGAGATATTTTTTTCCTTTAGTGGGATCCTGCTCTAACTGTCAACAAATTCAAAGAAAACATACAATAAAGGAATAGGGGTCCTTTCTAGAGAGACAAGAACTAGCTAATACAATCCTGGGTCCTGCTATGCTAATAGACTACTCTCACATTAATGTTTCTGAAAAATAGAGGGGAGAGACAGCATATACACTGAGATGATACATAAAAAACAAAAATAAAGGTTTGAATTTAAGAATTAAAATGGCAGGGTCTCATTTAGGGCATGCAGGCTGTTTTTCACAAAAAAGAAACAACAACATTCACCATGCTTTGGAAAGAAAAAAACAAAGAGAGGGATAAAAGGGAACTGGCTACTTTGCTTAAAAGCAAAGAGCAAGAATTTCAAGCTGAACAGATGGTATTTCCTTACACTAGCCTCCAAAATGACTGAACACAGAATTCACTTAAGATGACCACAAATGAAGAGCAGGGGAAAATATCAGCACCCGCCACAGCCAACCCCCCCGACACTTTCTGATGTTAAGGAACTGATGGGGAGCATGCAAGATTATCTTCTCAAGGTTAAGTTTGGATGTCTCAGATTTTATAATGCCAGAGTTAGAATTGCTCCTTTGCACCATGGACATCTTTTCTTCATCGTACACCATCTTCAAAGTAAGACAGTCAGGGTAGGTAGACAGCATATATTTAAACTGGAATTTGGCCAAGGTTTGGGGACTAAAACTTTGGATTAAGGGTCTGTCCTTCCCCCAACTTTTAACGCTGATTCAACATCAGCACTATAGTGTTATCACATTTTTATAGCATCTATGTTTTTCTCCAGGAAGTGGCTATCACTGCTAGAGATTGTTAATTTCTAACCTCAGTTATCTGTCGACACATGGCTGCAGATGGATTTCAGACACCAATTATATGGATGATAAAACACTAGCCTTCCACAACAAGGCTCTACAGTTGAGCCCTTCAACACACAGCTGCTGGCCAACTGTTGATTATTCACAGCAGAAAGCTCAGCTTTTTCACTGTCAGCCAATCTGAGCCCCATCTTTTTCATTCACCAATAAACTCGAGCCCAGTAGATGCAAAACAGACTCTCAGTTCTTGCATTTTCCACAACAAACGCGGAATGTGATGAAGGGCAAAGAAAGCCATGCTTAGAAATGGAGCACAACGTACATTCATTTTTTTGGTCTGTAACAGAGGCAACCAGGAAAATGGATGGCACTGGGCTCTGCAGGCAAAGACAGTCCTCTTTTATACTGGTGTCACATGGAGAAACTGGATTACCACATAATAACAAGTCCAATGAGCACGGACTATGAGAGTAGGATAGAATCTAATTTATCACCAGATTAATCCCAGACATTCCTCTTACCTAAAGTCCATTAAAACACAGACATCTATCTTTCCACCCTATTGTTCAATGTGTTTCACGTTCTTTGCTCCCCCAGAAAGAACGATACATCTTTTTTTTTATTATATTCTCTTTACTCTCTACTATCCTCTTCAAAATAAGTTTCACATGCAGCAGGTTAGTCTGCTATTTGGCAAGAAGGTACAACAGTATTTTTAACCTGTCTGCATTCTCACTGGGAGATAATGTGAATCTATGACTTAAGCACATGAAGTAGCTACTCTCAGACAAATGCACACAGTACACCTTAATAGCCAGATAGGATCTGAGGTCACACCAATATAAGAAAATTCCAGGAACATTAAACCAAATTAAATCTAAAATATATTGATCCATGTGTACACGTATTTCTTAAGAAATAAAATGGCCATTCAGTGAAATACACTGAATGGAGACAAGGAAGAAATGTTGTGTATCTGTTGACTTAATATGAATTAAATGTTTAGTTCAGTTTAACTTTGAATGTTCCCATGTATGTATGAGTTAACAAACGTCTATGACTTCAAATTCTTTATGTATATAACTCTCCCTTTTCTTTTTCTCCAGCTGCAGTGTAGCTGTACTGAAACAGTGCCTTATACACCAGGTATTTTTCTAACAGGTCCTTCTATCCTTCTGCTGGTCATCACACTCCAAGATTTCTCCATTCACTAGATACCCTCCATTTTAATCTTGCCTCAGAGTAATATTACATATCTGCATTTAGCTACATCTGACAGTTATTAGCCTGAATACTTTATTAAACTAAGTTCTTTTGTACAAAATGTGACAGTATTGTTTCTCCCAATTTAGCATAATTTCCGAAGTTGGAAGCCTTTCTTTCAATACCACAATCTAAATACTACCTAAAAGTAATTAAAGTTTTCCCTATGCCAGCTGCTTAAAACAATCTGAAAAAATAAATTTTAATACGTTGCTTTTCTTCTGCTGAGGTCCGTTTCAAAATTCTATATACCATGCGCTTTTTTAAAAAAAATGTTTGTCTCATTTAACTGTTAATTGAATATAGGGAATGTGTTCCTTATAAACAAACACCCCTCTCAAAAGTACTCAATGCAACCTCAGTTTTAGCAACTGTAACTTCAATCACATACAGCCCTATGGACTTCAGCAGAACTAATGTTATGTTTGCAAGTACTCATGCTAAAATGCCTGGTGAAATCTGACAATTAAAAACCACTGTGCTTTGACTACTAATGTAAAGAAGGTCTATTACCTGCCTTCAGTGAAAAACAGGAGGAAAACCAGCATTAGAGTAAAGCAGTTTATTCTGTTTACTTGTAAGCAAGCCTATGAAAAAGCATTGTGAACATATATTAAAGTACATGAATATATAGGACTAGATTCTTTAAGCATGAAGCCAGAATTTGAAAAATTGACCTTTTTAAAGTCAATCTAACTTTCAGAAAGATTAAATATATTTTATCTGTAAATACTTTTTTTAAATATACCATTTGGTAGCACAAAATGGAGAGCATCCAAAGTTACTAGCCAGTTCTAGGACTGTGCTGGTAGTAGCACTATTGGACATTCAGATCTCTACTTCTTTATTTCACTCAAGTGTATTCTACTAAACAGGCAGCTTTATTGCCATCTAAATGCTTCCCAGGCATTTTCCCCAAATAGCACACTACAGCTAATCAGATCATTTCCTAATCTCCCATTGCAAACTCATTTGTCCAAGGAATTTACAGACACAACAGGAACCAGACACAACACAGCCTTCTCTCTCAGATGTTTTTGGCACACATTAGCACAGCTCTCCTTGGTTTTTAGGCAATGCCAATGTCACCATTCTTCTCCAACTGGCAGAGGAGGCATTCACGAGACAATTTTATTGCCTGAAGCGATCTGAACATAAACCTTCCACTATACCTGCCCATCCATTTCCATATGCTGGAGGAAAAATCAGGAAAAAAAGTCCCTTCCTTATTAATTTTGTGAAACTATTTCACTTCGCAGGCATAATTAACTAACCCAAGACCAAAAGTGAAATTGTCTCTGAGGCAATTGCCCTTAAAGACAGCCCACTTCTTCAGGGGAGGGATATGGGCACTGTGGCTGTATTCTCCATCTCATTAGTATTTAAAATAATAAAACAGTTTGAGTGTAAAGGTCCAAATCCAACATTCTACCACAAAACCTTCTGTGAACTAAAATTATGGACACTCTCCCTGCAGGTAGAAGATGTGCCTTCAAAAGCACGTAGGAGACAACCTGGGTTTCAAATCCTGAAGGAGTCCTACGCTCGCATATGCCGCGCTACTCAACTATATACACACTGTCATAGCTAGTAGCTACTACACAGAAGGGACTGATAATATACTGAAGATCTCTTCAGAAGAAATGAATGACAGATGTCCATATCTTTTGGCTCACAATTATTTCCAAAATTTTTTTACTTTAAGATGTGACAAAAATGTCCCAAATACAAAGTTCATTTATAGCTGAAGCTGGTCAGCAAAAAATTTGTTCACCAAGAACTACGATGCTATACTCTACAGACACTTTTTGCTGCATCATAAAAAAGACAAGTTTCTCGACATTGAATGAAAAAAAAATTAAAAATTACCCAGTGCAACATATAAGCAAAATTCTGCCCAATTTACTGCAATCCAAATACCAGGTGAGCACCCAAACCACTGTCAAAATACAGGTGAACAGGTAGAATTTTGACAAAGTGGTGTCATCTACCGAGAAACATTTCAGAAGAAAATTCCATCTCAACCAGCACTAATCAAAACCTGCAATTCAACAGGGTGTGAGGTTTCATTTCATAACTCATAAAACCAGATATGGGAGATTAGAAGACGTTGAAGAATGACAAGCAGGGCGCAAAATCAGAACTGGAAAGCAAGTGTGAAGAAAATAAAAGAAAAAAAAAAGAAAAAAAAAAGAAAAAAAAACCACCACCACAAAAAACCACAAAACAACACAAACAAAAAAACCCACCAACCCACAAAAAACCCCAGAGATGCCAGAAAAATAAAGCATAAATGTGTCAAGGAACCACAGACTTAAAGGAAAAAAATCTGAAAAAACAGACTTTATAAAAAGAAGTCTGCACTAGATATTGATTATACTTAACAACAGGAAACAGACAAACAAAAAAGAAATCAGAACTCTTAAGAAATGTAAAAACGGTGACTAAAATACACTGAATGTTCCTCCAACACAGAATAAAGCATCTCCTAAAAAAATAGCTGCATTATATATGAAAGTGAGGAAGAAAAACCTTATCATCAGCAAAGAGGTGGGTAGAAACTTCTGTATCTGTCTGAATAACGCTGAATGGGACTTAAAAGGGGTTGTCTAGTTATATATTGGGAAAACCACTTATAGTCCTTCCCAGCTCACTCAGCCTTCCTACACTCATTCCCTTGATATTAAATAAAAAGGGATCAATTTATAAAACTTCAAATAGGCAAAATGTTTTCCTTATGACCTTACACATTAGATTGCAGTATTCAATGTTCACTTTTCAGAGCCATCCCACATTAAACAGGAATGTATTAAAGCTAAGGAAGTATTTACTTAGCATCAAAATTAGAATAAATTAGACGTTAAGAGGTCAAGACGAAGGTATTTGATACTTGGATACTTAGCTAACTGGAGGGTGGAATTCATGTTCTGAAGAATTCTGAAGCTTCAGTAGTACAAGAAATTATTCCACTTAAGAAGCAAAATTTCTCAGATAATTTGGTGAAGGGGACAGAAGTTTTCACCGAGCTCTTTGTTAAAAGAAAAAGAGAGATTTTCCATTAAGTTAGGTGAAACAAACTCCTCTAGCTATACAGATTTCCTGCTGCCAGAGTGGTAACATCTGCCTTATAACTGGAATTCCTGGGACCTGTAGTTCCCTTAAAGTCAGTTAGGAGTAGGAAAGACAGTAATTCTATTAGATAGAATTAATATTTTCTCATGAAATATTAAGATGAAGTACTGTGTCAATAGATACATCCCCTCCATAAGTTTCTGACCAATCCTACACTGATACCTAAAATTCCTTCATGTCTTATGTAAGTACATTTTTAAGTGTTAAAAACAAGCTCACCTCAATTACACACTGCAGTAGATTTAAACCACTGTACACGAGGCACACTTCACTTCAGTGAAGACTCATATTGAGCACCTCTCAATAGCTACAAAATCAAAACTTAATTCTGAGTCTGACCCAGAGCTTCCTATGTAACAACTCACTGTGTATGCTTTGGTTGCTCCACATGTTTAAAAAAATAAGATTATAATAACATTGTAAAAATAAACATCATTATAATCTTATTACCCTCATTAAAATTTACAAATTAAGAACTACAAAATATCTGTTGCTATTATTAACTGTGCACAATGAACACATTTCATGGGACCAGGATCAACAGCACATGACTGCACAGGCAGAGACTGTGTCAAAATACTAATGCACATGTAATAAGCTATATTCAGAGACAATGGGTATTTTTAGATTCATAATTTTTAAAAGTTAGCCTGCAATCCTAACATCCTTCTTTCTCTGAACCCTTTTAGCAAGGAATCTTTTATAGATAAATGCAAAATCACCTCCATCAAAACAAATACTTGCAATTTAAGACCTAGACAGTTATTTCCTTCCTCACACACACATACATATACACACAAATGATTTGATTTAATAAATGAGAATACCCTAGGATCACAAAAAGTAAATTAAAAACAGCAGAGCAGCCCATATTTCTTTATCTACAGTGTAAAAATAATATGATCAGCTTGTATAGGAATAACATGTTAAAACATATATAGTAGTATTGGCCGAACAGTTAACTGCCTTAACATGTATATATGATATTATCCGATTATTTTTTTTAAATGGAAATTTTACACACTGAACATCAGAGTTTTTACAGAAACAAACCAAACCAAAATGCTTTAACAGCATTTCCTTCTAGTGCAAGCTAGCACAAATTTAAATATCTCCCAGTGGGCAATATAGAGCTATGTTCAATGCTTGTGTACTTCTATTGGCTTCCGTTTGATTAAAGGAAACTGCTTCATTATAGAAGCAAAGTAGAACAATTCCTTGGAGTATTAAAGCACAATATTCTGTGCATATGACCACACAAGAATTGCGAAGAAAAGAGGTACAATGCTCTTTTCTGAATACCTGATTATCTGACTTTGAGGAGTGACTCTTTAGTGAAGATTTATATTATTTCTATTTTCTAAAACTCCATATGTAATTATCATAACAGCCCCCTTTTAAAGATAAATGTAGTTTTGAAATTTCTGTTTTCTATCATTGCCACTACTTATGCTATCAGGATATAGAACGTAAAGTTCAAGCATAAAAAGCCAGCCATCAAACATTTAAATCAATGATGTCCTTGACTTCCGTAATTTTGTTGAGGGGAGATTAAAAAAAAGGGTGAAAACAACAAAAACATTCAGGTCTCTAACCTGCTAAAGAGAACTAAACTCTCAGGACTTTTTGTAGGATTTTTTGTACAGGCACGGATCTTACTTTAGGATCCAGAAACTTGGAGCTAACATAAGAGTGCAGTAGAGTATGAAAATAACAAGCCTTTTCTTTTTCTTCATTCTCCAGTGCACATGTCAGATTTTGAATTTAGAAAGCCCTAGAAGCACAAAAAAGTCTATGCATTGTAGGGTATTTCATTAATCTACTATAGGAGGGGAGGAAAAAATATTACAGCCAGAAAATCAGTGATGCACAGGTTACCAAAACTACTGGAAGACTCAACATTTAATAATATAGAACAAAATCAAAGCCGTAAAATGAAATTCTGTAAATTAAATAAACAGATTAAAAAAACCCAACAAAACACCATCAAACTAAATTGAGCTATTTCTTTACAGAATAAATTAAAGGTAGCATGTGGTACAAAGGAAGCAGAGTTGGATCTTTCTGAGACTGACAACATAATGTTTGGGGATTAGGTCTAAAGACGTCCAACTGTTGGAACCTAGAAAAAAAAAATCTTAAATGCTTATTTTCATACTGCATCTTAGGAATCTATCACTAGAAAGTGTCAAAGTTGACAACTGCAAATGATTTTCCATCTTAAACTTGACAGTACTTTCCTTTATAAATGGTACAATGGGAAACACAGTGGTGTGGGAATTAATGTGAGGCAAGTCTGGAAGATGCTCAAGAATCTGGCTGTTATAAGACATGAACTTTTTTATCCTGAGAATTATCTATGTTTCCTTCATATATGACAAGGTCATAAGGTAAATATTTCATTACAATATCTGTGTGAAGCTTATTTTAAAGAATTGGTTTATCTAGAAGCAATAAATAACAAAATCTGAAGTTCCACACAAAATTAAATTTTTGTATTTTGTGTTACAAACTATTCTTTGTAAAGCTTGACCCACCTTTCATTTAATAAGGTCTGCTTACTGTATAAAATGCACAGAACAGCTTAACTGAGTAATATGGCATTTTTATAGCTATGATTTTAACTAGTTAAGCCAAGGAAATAGATGACAGCTACTTTCTTTTTAATCTTACTGTTGAAGTAAATCTGTAAACCTTTTCCTTCCAGAAATAATCCTCAAACTGATTGCTGTCAACTGATTGCTGGAGGGAAAGTCTGTCAACCAAGGAGGGTGGAGACAGGAAAGACAAGCTCCCTCTTTCCATGTGTAACCACCTTTCCACAAAAATGGAAGCTAAATCTGACTTAATCTCTGTAAATTAAAGTTATATTCTGTATGAACCTTTAAAAAAGTGTTCTGTATAGTAACCAACACATTAATTCAGGAAAAAACAAATCTGACTAGACTCCATTATCAAAGAGACATGATGTTATTCAAGTGTTCAGAGTGAAATCCTGTATCTTTGTTCCTTAAAAATGAAAGCACATCTTGTAAGAGCCAATTTTGGATACTGAGGGATATAGTCTGACCTTTATACACTTCAAACAAATTTATATCAAAATTCAAACTCCTATCAGATTTCTAGGTCTAAAATATATTTGCCCTACGCTGATCATTTGTAGAATATCATCCACCTCCTTCATAGGGTGTAACGAAGATCACTAGTATCTATAAAAAGTTCTGTACCTAGTAAGCACTATATAAGTGCTAAATTATGACAAAGACAGAAGTAGCGCAGTTTCTCCCCATCAAGAAACTAAAAAGTTACGCTCAGTATTTGTATTGCTCTATTCTCTTATGTCTAAAACCCAGTATCTCTACTAACTGATATTTTGCCATTTATCAACACAATCTATTTCCCTATTATGTTGCTTTCAGGTTTTCAAATTTTTTCAGATATCCACTAAGATCCCATTGTATATAAATACAATCTTAGAATGCATTTTTCTATAGTCAATCCCTGCAAAAAACCAGAAAGTCTTCTGTTTACAGTTTATGCACAGTTTAAGTAGGCCCCTTTTTTTCCCCTCTAAACACTTTTTAAGATGACAAAAAGATAAAACTTTACTTGCAGAGACTTAAATGTAATACAGAAAATGGTTGGTTAGCACTCTGAAGAATCACAGTAGGGAAAAAATATAAAATATTTTTCTCCATTGTTCTGCAGGTAATGTGTAACATTTTACCTAATAACTATATCTGCACTTTTTATAGCACCAGTTGAAAAGGATTTGCTCTGCCTTTCCAAGTTAAACAGATGTACTGTGTTAACAGGAAATTTTAGACAACAACAAAAAGAAGAAAAACCAAAAGTAACTATTTTTCTGAAATTCAGATGATAAGCATATGCATTTATATTAATTTTGGGAAAAAAGGTAAAGGCTAGAGTAGCATACTTTCACAGTTGCCCATTAGCACTTTTTAGATTCCCACTTATTCACTGCAGCCAAGATGCCAAGAGCCATTTCTCTCCAAATTCTGGAGGCATCCTGAGATGCCTCAGCATCACACAGAGAGGTAAAATTCTTCTATTTTTCTAATGGAGTTCCTACAGGACGTGAATTCAGAATCAAATTGCAAAGACTAGATTGCTTCTCGAAATCAGTGTCAAGGTATTAAGTTGAAAGTATAGTTAGCTCATCACTATGTCCCTAGGACACCATATCTTCATTTCAAGGAGAAGAAAAAAGAGAATCAGCAGTTTCAGTATTTTATGTATTACCTTTTGCAATATTCTGTAAATGGAAAGGTTCCTCATTTTTCTATGCACACACACAAAAAGAAAATACAGCTTTTTAGCTAAAAGCAAAGGCACCAGTGACTTGATGAGCCAATAGAAAACTCCTTCTGTTCAAGCAAAATTGAATACATTTCCCTGAGACAAAACAGCTTGATTCTAGACCAAGCTTAAACACAGCACTAGTATAACCCTAGAAATCTTAAGCTTTGCTTACAATGAGGGTAGTCCAGTGCTCTCTTCTGCTCACTGCTTCTGGCAAAGCAGGTAAGCGTGGCATAACAAGATGAAATGTGGAATACAGATGCAACTGTTCTTAAGTTTTCTTTTCCATCTGAAGCAAGCATATCTTTAAAAGCCCTTGCATTTTTCTAACATAAGATACAGAATTGCTTCAGCTGAATGAAAGGCCATTTAGGCTTCATGAACTTCAGCCATAGCCTTATTAATTCACCCCCACTTCACAATCAGTTTCAAGACTACACATTTTAAAATCTCCTTAACTATATCAAGCCCAGAGGGTCCTTCTCCCTTAAAAATGAGCAAGGAAAATAAATTTAATGCAAAAAAAATGCAGCATCTGTGCGACATATAAACGTAACACCATCTTCCCTGTGTCAAACATATGGTATGGGTAATTCACACTCATACACTAAAACATGGACAAAAATGACAACTGTCAATTAGTGTGTACACACATGTGCCAGTGCTATTAAATCAGAACAAAGAAAGATGGTGAAAATACATTTTTATCTGCTAATTATCCTGGCCACACAGCAGTAGTAATCTACATTATTACTGAGAAGTATGGAAGTGAGTTAAAATGAAAACTAGGGGAGTTGCGGGGCTCAGAGGACTGTGATCAGTGCCACAAAATTTAGCTGGACACCAGTTACTAATGTTGCACCCCAAAGGGTTAATATTGGTGCCAATGCTGTTTAATATTTTCATTAATGACCTGAATAATGGAACTGAGTGCACCCTCAGAAAGTGGCAGGCCAAACGAAACCCGGAGTAGTTGTGCTGGCATTCAGAGGGACCTCAACAGGGTGGAGAAATGAGGTTCAGCAAAAGGAAACACACATTCCTCACCCAGAGAGGAAGAACCCCATGCATTAGTAAAAGGCTAGAGACCAACTAGATGGAGAGCAACTGGACAGAAAAAGATGCATCGGAAGTCTTGGTGGACAAGAAGTTGAATGTGAGCCAGCAAAGTGCCCTTGTGGCAAGGAAGGCCAACACTCTCCTGAGCTGCATTAGGAAAAGCACTGCCAGCAGCCTGAGAGAGACGATCCTTCCCCTTAGCATCAGTGAGGTCACACATGGAGTACTGTGTCCAGTTTTGGGCTCCCCAGTACAAGAAGAACATGAACATACTGGTGTGCATCCATTAAAGGGACACAGAGACGATATGGGGATCTGTCACATGAAGGGAGGCTGGAAGAGCTAGGATTGTTTAGCCTGGAGAAGGCTCAGGAAGGATCTTGTCAGTATGTATAAATACCTGATGTGAGGGAGAATAGAAGACACAGACAGACTTTCCTCAGTAGCATCTGGTGAAAGGCCAAGAGGCAGGAGTCATAGATAGAAATACAAGAAATTCCATTTGAACATGAGGGTTGTCCAATACTGAAAGAGGTTGCCTAATGAGGCTGTAAAGTATATATCCTTGGAGATATTAAAAACCCAACTGGAGATAGCCCTTGGCAACATGCCCTAGGTGACCCTGTTTTGAGCAGGGGGATTAGACTAGATGGTCTCCAGAGGACCCCTCCACCTTCTCCAGTTCTGTGGTTCCATATACATTTGATCTTTTGTGTAAGCAGCTCCGTTACATATATAAAGGCAAACTACTGCTATTTAGCATGATAATGGTAATGTCTTACCCTGAATTTTCAATTTATCATTATTTCAATTTATCAATTTACATGACATACTCTGCTTTCTTATCTGCAACTAAAAATTTTAAGTTTGAAGTAAGAGTAATACTACACCACAATATTTCTATATAAATATTGTTACACTCTGGGGATTAAGCAAAATCAACACTAGTGAAAGGTTTTAAAAAAGGAAGCTGCAATGTCAAAATGCAATAAAAGTAAGATTAATGCAAAATACTACTCATATTTAAAAAAAAAGAAACATTTTAAAAATAAAGTTGTTTCAAAACCACACTTTAATGAAATGTACCCATATTCTTATTTCAGCTCAAGTTATTCAAGCCATTGCAGCCCATATGTCCCTTTAGTAACTTTTCCACTTACTTCACATTTCAGTTAGAATCATCTATTTCATTAATATGAAGGGCTTACTTTCTTACTTAGGCCTAAAAACTTCCTAATGTATTTGTTAGTTTTAGCCAAGGGGGATTAACTGCATTTTTTTTCCCTATAGAAATTTCTTCAATATTTGAAGAGAATAGATTCTTACATGAATAATTAGAAGAGCTAAACTTCTAAATAACCATGAAAGGGGAATGGCTTTTTGAGGCTACAGATGCAGTCTTGCAGCAACAATTAGCACGAGATCCTGGTCAATTCCACAGTTTCCATTAAAAACTTTGTAGGCAGCAGGAAGACTGATAAAGCTCTGGTAACTGTCACTTGTTTCACAGGTACCAGTAGAAATAAGGACTGGGTTGAAAATAGGAACCTGCTTTAACAGACAGGAAAGGTCTATAAAAGAAAGAAAGATACCCCAGCAAAACAAGAATCCTGGAGAGATTCTTCACTTTTGAGGTCAAGGAAACTTGGACGTGAAACCGAGAAAAGAGCTTCAAAGCCCTTTCAGCAGCAAGACATAATTTTCTTCTTTGGAGCCACATGAATTAGCTGTTGTCCTAATCTAGAGAATTACAAAATCTCTAAATAATTTCAGCAAATTTGCTCATTACAAACATAGGTCAGTCTGTTATTTAACAGAGTAACCCAAGTAAATTTTAAATTATGCAGTCAAAATTACTACTTTCCACTTCTATAGTACATTTTCAGTAGTAATTCAATGACTCCATTTTCAAGTGTCGCCCACGTCATCACGAAAATCCCACTATATTCCACCTCTATCCCATGTTTTTGTGAAGTCTCAAGAGAACACCATCTGAGCAGCTGAACAGGATGGACAGTACTGTAAGGGGGGAATGGGGAAAGAAAGAAGCAGTAGGGACACAAAGCTGACCTAGGAAATTAAACCAAGTATTAAAAAAATAAGTATTTGGATCATTCCCCTGTTCTAAACAACTAAGGCACAATGGCTTTTGAGCTATTACATTATGTTTCTTCCCTGGTTTATTAATGGATTGGCCACAGGGCAGGGAATTTACAAAGGACCTAGTATCACCAGCAGAAATCTGCAGGGTACTACTTCTTTTAAACAGTGAGTAGCAAAAAAAACTAGATTAAAGTGGAGAGTATATTGGAGAGTAGAAAACACAGTGCTTAAGTGGAAGAAGAGAGAAACAAGTGACCTAAGTAACCGTTATCCCGACTTCAATGTATGAAAAATTGGGGAATTCTTTTTTTCAATTAAAAGGTAATCAACACTAAGGAGGACAATTTGGAAAAAAAAAAATCAGAATATTTTCAACATAACTTTAAAAAGGCATATTAGTCTGGAATAAATAAGTTAACTATTAAAAGCAAATACTAAGGCAAAGGAAACCCAGAGTCCAATCTGTCCAGATTTCAGAAAAGAATTTGATATGGTATCACCAAGCAATTATTTAGAGTTGGAAAAGATAAGGTGTAACACAAAAATGAAGTGGCTATAAAACTGACTAAGAGTTATATATTGAATGGACTTATTTAAAAATCCTTCTTCAGACTCATCTTATTTCATGTTTGTGAACCTGGCAAAAAATAGAGATGTTTTGATAAAAACTGGTTACAGGAAGCACTCTTGATACAGAGGAGGTTCTTGCTAACTTACAGAAGAAATTGGAGGACCATTGGGCATATTAGAAATGATAAAGCATTTAGCAACTCTTCAAAGCTACATAGTTACAAATAGCAGAATTTCTGTGATTACATGGTATGTTATCATTTGAGAGCAACCGGAAAAGAGAAATCACCCACCAACGTCTCACCTACTGCAAGAAGATGAAGCCAAGCTGGCATACCTGTAAAACAAACCTGATCTTCACCAATACCTGAAGAAGTATTTTCAGTAGACCAAGTGGAGCATTATCACTATTATTCAAGACTTTGAGGAAATACTTCAGGTACAAGGTATTTGATGTAGGTGAGATACATTCAGGAGAATCAAGTTGCTAAGCCCTGCATCTTCCTATTTGTTCTGTTTTACTAGACAGACTAAAAGGTGCTTGCTCTGCTTGTTTGATCCTAGCACATAACAGCTGAGGAAGGCACATGATCAATGTTTATAATTTATTGAGGGCTATGCACCAGGGAAGTTGTTTTTCAATAACAATATTAAGATATTAAAAATTAGGAATCGAAGAATATATTTAGGCTGGAAGTTCAAAGAAAGTTCTAAAGATTAGGAGAGAGGTTTTGAAACATCTTTCTAGAAAAGAACAACAACAGCAAAGTACTTTGCCTTTAAGGCAGACTGTGGTAACTTTATGACTGGGATTAGATAAGATTGTTGCCTAATTCAGAAAGGCCTTTTCTTCAACCCTGAATTACTTCAGTGAAGCACTGCTCCCTGTTCTGCTCCCTCCCTTCCTTTTTGTTCCTACTATTCCCACTAAAGTTCAACTGGGGCTATGAGAAGATTACGTTCAATTTTTTATCTTTAAGAGAAACCAGTCTTAAGACTTAACCCCCTGCCTCTCTAGCTTCCATGTTTTTATAGAAACATGATGATGTTCTATAATTCTAGATGACTAGAAGCTCTCCTTGAGATCAAAAAAGATTTAATCAGCAACTAAACAGAGCAGTGCATTGCAAACATACTGAAATGATACTGCCTCTTCAGGTCTTCATTAAATATTTGTCCTCCTCGCCAGTTTAATAGATTCCTGCTTACTGTATAAACAACCAAAAAAGGAATTTGATTGTACTCTACACCTCAAATGCTGTCCATATCCTTTCTATATTGATGTTGCTACCCAAAAACTTCATATAAGCTTCTGTTAGGACACGGAGCTACCTGCACCCATCGTAACACACTATTTCTATGTTAATCATTGAACAACCTGTTCAAAAGTTTTCGTATGGCAGTGTGTAACTCAAAAACATCTACAGAAAACAGAGAGGGCATATTCACATGACTACAGATACGGACCAGTTGCCCCATAGTTATTTGTATAGCATTAAGGGAACATTAAGCAATGTTGCAGACAGCTAACTCTTCTCCATTCAGCTCCTTTCCAAGTTATGTCCATCAAGAAATGTGCAGCACTATGGTTTCATGAGAGAAAAAGCATGCTTAACCCGTTGCAAATGTTGAAAAGGTAGGTGGGTCTGACATTCACTGAAGTTACCAAGCCCACAATCCATCATATCAAACACAATCAAGTCATTATTGTACACACAATAAAGTCTGGTGACTGTAAAGACATTTCCCTGCATCCTTCTGGCTGACAAATGATTTTTTTTTTCTTTTTTTGATTAGAGAAGAAGCAAATGCTTTTCCAGTGTAACTTGATCCACACTTTGGCAGACAAACACGAGTGTACACTTAAAAATGTACACTGGACTGAAACTTAAGTAATGATAGAAATTTAAACCCCTAATTTTTCACAACTTCATGTCATCCACTCATGATTTACATAGCCAAAGCACTGGCCAGAACAATGACAGTTACACAGAAGAAGTATTTCTATTACAGTGCTATCTCAGACCAATAAATGTCCACCACTTAATACTTTGGTCACTTTGGGGACTGTTGTTCATGATAGCATTTGCAGTTAGAGAGAGAAGAATCGGAGAAGAAAACAAATTGCTCTCCTGTTCCAAGTTCAAAGATAAAGCCAACAAAGTCCACATCTCTTGACTGCCATTTGACCTCTACTATCTCTTTTTCTGTGACAAACTGAGTCCTCAACAACTGAATCTCTTTTAATTGGTTTGTTATAGAATAGACTGAGGCGTCCACCTTAATGTCATAAACTGCTGTATATGTATGATTTAGTTCAACAATGACATGCAGTCTTGGATTTGACATAAAGACTCCATTTCAAATTATTTCTTCCCCTCTGAACTAGTCTCCTTTTAAATTTTTGTCTTTTTATTTCTGGCTTGTGCTTATTTTTGGCTCCCTTATTTTGTTGCTGTAGAACAGTGATACAAAAATTACTTCATATATACTTGTTTTCAAAGTAAGCATACTGAGTTGTTAGCCTAGCTTGTATATTCTTGCTTACCTCATAGATTTCTGGGTTATTATTAGTTTATTTTCCTAGTATAGCCCTCTTTTGCCACACACATACACACACTTTTACAATAAGCTCACACCTTATGAAACTTGCAAATCACATGCACTGTTCAAGAACACAAGGCTCCTTAATTCCCTCATTCTGATGACATGACTTAGTGCAACGGTACAGTCTCCACCTATAACACACAACATCTTTTTAATCAGAAAGCAGTATTTTTACATAACTTGAACAAAAGAAGTTAATAATATTTGCCACTTACAGTATTATCAAAAATATGTTAGGCTACTAAAGCAATTAACCCCAATCTTAATTAGTTCCATCTGAAATGACAAAACCTCAGTCTCATTTTGCCAGCAACAAAACCAGTCAAATATATCAAAAACCACTGATGTATTAAAACTGAAGTATTAATAATTTCTACAGTATGAAACCATGATCATATCAGCCTAAAAAAACCTCATTTCCTATTCTATGAAGAAATACCTGTCACAGGAATAAATATTCCTAAACACAAACATCTCACTGAACAGTAGTTCTCCCCAGTTCAGCTCATTTAACAGGCAAGTGTCAAGAACTATTACAGCATTGCCTTAGAGACAGTATGTGAAATTCTTGGAAGTAGCTTATTACATTTTTAAAGTTTTTTTTCAAAGGCTGGAAATAATCAAAGCAGACACCACACAGATTTTAGCTGATGTAGCTGAGAAAGTCAGCCTTTTCAGTTGAAGTTGTTATCTCCCTAGTCCAAGTTTTCTCCATTCTGTATCTCAGAAAATACGGTTTTGTACAGGCTAAAAACTGAAAGTAAATTTTAACAGCCTAGTTATTCTCAGTCTTTCCATGTGTAGCAAAAATAAGAGGACATATGTGATTCTGAAGCATCATCCTTATATTGTCAACCACTTCCAACTCTGCAAGAGATTTCAAGCTATAATGTGGAAGTCATTACTGCATGCTCTAATAGTTATTCTAGTCTATTACTTCCTATTTAATGAGAAGAAAAATCCCCTCTAGAATCACAATAAATAACTACAGTTTAGTTTTAAATGAAATGATGTAGTTTATATCTGACCTGAGTTTCAGTCTTTTCCTAGTGGGAAATGTAAATTCAGCATTTGGATACATAATCCTAGAGCTCTCAGAAGCCGACTCCACCGCGAACACTTTACATGATTTATAGCTCTCCTCCAGATTCAGATGACAAGTCTCAGCGGAGCAGGTGCAACGGGGTATTTTTCCCTTCCTTCAGAGATCATTCCCTCGCATGTAAATTAATTAGCAAGTCTTCATCGCTCGCGTAAACGGGGAAGATGAAGCTAATGGATTATCAGCGTTTAATTTCTGGCAGGGAGCGGGTGACCCGGCCGCCCGCCGGAGGGAGGGGGCTCGCTGCTGTTACTGCTGAAGCCACAACGTTTTTGACAGCATCAGCGGCGATAAAAGTGAGCCCGGCTCCCGCACGGTTACGCCAAGAGAGCAATTTTTAACCCACGGGCACGATTTGGGGGGAACCTCGGGGACGGGAGGCGAACCTCCCCCGCGCCAACACGCCCATTCCCCTACCCCCCCCCCCCCCCGCCAAGTTCCAGCTGCCCGGCCAGCGCCGCCGTGCCCCCTCCACACCCTCGGCAGCCCTGCCCCCTTCGCTCACTGCCGGGGAACGGGGGAGAGAGTCTCGGCTCCCATTACCTCCTCCGGAGCCATGGAGAGCAGTGTGGCCGCGGCATCGGCTCCGCACGGCTGCAGGCGGCGGCTCCGCGCTGGAGCGGAGGGGCCGGCGCTCTCCTCACCCCACCGCGCTGCGCCTTGAGCCGGTGGCACAGCCCGCTCCACATAAATGCATTAACAGCGGCCGCATCATGATTAATTCATCAGTCCCAGTGACCAGAGGAGGAGGCAAGGCGGAGGGGAGCGGGGGCTGGCTAGGCAGGGCGCAGGGGAGCGATCCTCCTGCCGGAGTTCGCCGGTCGGCGCAGGGCTCCCTCGGCGCGGAGGGAGGGGAAGGGAGCGGGGGCTGCGCCCGGCTCGCCGCGGCCGCCCGTGCCCCGGCAGGTCTGAGGGAGGAGGATCCCTCAGGGCAGGTGACGCCGGCTCGCGCCTGCTGCGCGGGGAACCGTTAGGGCTCAACGGTCGCGGCACGCGCGCCGCCCAGCCCGCTGTCAGCGGGACCTCGCCCCACAGTCGGGCGGGCGGGCGGCGGCCGGGCGAGGCCGAGGTAACGGCGGGGAGTTTGCGAAGGCTCCGCGGCACGGAGCGGATTGCCAGGCTCGCAGGGGACGAGCCGGGCAGTGCAAGAATCCCTGATGGCAGAAATGCCACTGAGCATCCTTGTGGCCGTGGTCGCATTAGCAGGACAGGGCTCAGGTGCACAAAAGTATCCCAACTCCTGCCCCCCGGCCTTGGTAAAAACAACTGTTCGGCCGCTGGGCAGTTGCTAGAGCCGGGTTTCTCCGTGCTACGCACCGCTGACGTGCGTGTGAGCTTGCTCCGGTCTGCTGGAGCAGCAGCACCGGCTGCTTGCCCAGTCCGGCGCCCGTCTTGGCACGGGGCTTTACTGCCCTCTCTTCTGCTTTCTTCAGGTACCATTTGTTTAAAGTTGCGGTACGCTGGACTTGCAGTTTCTTCACAGCAGGGGTAAGCAAACGCTCAGATTTTAAGGGTTTCGGAACAGCTGTTAAAGGCAGGAGCCCCTTTGCATTTCTCTGCCTTTATTTTCCACTCCAAATACAGGTAGAAGTCCTGCAAGTCCATCATCCCCCTCCGGTACTCACTGCCAGATGTTCTTAATGTACAACACCAAGCAAGAGACACTTGCTCTTACAGCCACCTTATCTAAGAAATCAGATAGCTCCCTTATCAGGTGATTAAATTTGTGTAGAACAGATGATTTATCACCTATTTATTACCTCCTCACCTCATCTATAAAACCGGGTTTGCCTACCTGGTAGCATCATCATGCTTCAAGGGACTGTATTTGAATAGGATGTTATCAAGGTTTAACAATTCTTTATTGATCATGTGCCAGGAGCAAATATTTCTCCTGTTACCTTGTGGATTTTAGATTAGCAAAGAATTTTCAACCTGACACAGCTATATATAGAGATTCCGAAGTATCAAACAGAATTCATAAGCTTTACACAGAGAGATCCCCCAAATTGTCACATGCCCTTTGTTAGACAGTCATAGACAATGAGAATTAAATCTGTGTAAGGAGGAAAAAAGAAAATAAAATGAAAAGGTAGAGCACTTTTTCTGGGAAAATTTCATTTACACGACACATTATTGTTATTTTTCCTTTCCCATTATGCTGTAGATTTTGTCTTACTTGTATACAAAAGAGTAATTACTTGTAACTCCACAGCTGAGGTTGCATTGTGATTTGCACTTATAGCAGGACTAAAATCTCTATGTTTAATACTTCAGTGCTTGCATTTAGACTACACATTTGGCACAATAACACTTGAGAATTAAAGCTGAATTTTCTTTTTAAAATAATATTTATTTGCCTTCTGCAGAGAAAAAATCTTAATTGCCCTCTTTTTCAAAATTTTCACATTTTCTTCACATTTGTGAATTCTAAGGGTTCCCATGTATTGCAAGCCATTCTTATTGTAGGATAAAAGCACAGGTAAAGCTGATTTTGAACTTTTAAAATTAAGCATATAAAATCATCCCAGTATTTGTCACAGACCAGTTACATTTGACAGAGATTTGTCAGAGCAAGCTGTTTCTGATTTTATTTTTAAAAGTGTGTGTCCTGGATTAATATTCTGATGAAACAAAGTTTGCTTTTAATTCTCTTGTCTGATTTTCATGTGGATTTAGTTTTGTTCATTGTTTTATGACTTCTTCTGAGTATAGTCACCATATTACTTCATTGCACTTAGTAGTGGTGTTCCAACATAATTCCATAGTATTAGATGGAACGGTACTACTTATTTTTTATTGAAAAAAAATCAGTTTATCAGAATTGAAAGATTCACATGAGTACACCAGTTTTAGCAGGAAAAAGTAAAAAAAAAACATGGGACTCAAGTAAAACCTCTGAATCACCAGTCCAAAACTCTGCTTTTCAGCAGATTACATTATCTAATATCTTCTGTAATCCATTGGCTCACCTTAAAATGTTCCAACTGAAGGCACTGACTGAACATCACTCCTCTGACTAGAAATTGCCTCATTTGTTTCCCTCTCAATACTGTCCTTAAGTGTCATTCTCGTCGGTTCACCCTTTGATGTATTTATATACAACACTCAGTTTTTATTTACTTGAACCAGATCCTCTTTTAATCTCTCTTCATAAAACAAGTTCTGTATTTCCCTGATGACATCTATGACCTATTACAGTTTGAATTAGTCTGTTTTAAACGCTGATGGACAGAGTTTTATAAATGGCATTCCAGTAAACTCTTACTAGTAATGTGCATAATAGCATTAAGTCTCTCATCTCCATTTAAACACTGATAAAGATGAGATTGGCCTTGCCTTACTTTCTTTCATGACTTTCCTATGTTGATAGTTTATAGCTTGTCCTGTGGTTAGTACTAACAACAGATTTTTCATTTGCTATACAGCTTTGGCTCTTAAACTACCGGATTATAGCAAAAGTATTTCTTAGGCTCTAGTGAATAATCTTGTGTTTTGTTATCCTATAATATAACACCGTTTCTTGTCTCCAGTAGCTTGTCTGTGCTGTTGACAAGATGGGAATCAACAGTAAATTTCACATTTTCTTTTTTTTTTTTTTCCTAAGACTACTAGTGAAATTATTAAGAGATACTGAAATAATAAGACTGATTCTTAAAGAATCTAGCAAATTCCATGTTACGCATTGATCTATTTTCAACTCTTCCTTTTGCAGGTCCTTATCTGCTTCACAATTTTTGTACTAATTTTAATCTCTTCCATTTAAATAGTTGCCCCTATACAGACACCTGCTTCCAGGTGGCTAGCATTAAACTCCGGAAAAAGCAAAGGTGTTAAATGAGAAGGTGTATGAGGTGTCATATGTTTGTGATAGAGGGATAAAGGTACAGTATAATTATAAGGACAGAGGAGAAAAACATGTATGGCTAGCCTGGTGAAAGTCTCGTCTATCTGCTGTGCCAGATTTCCACTTACAAATGGCCTAGGACTATTACGTGAAGAAAAATCACTGTGGCTAGAAGAGGAGGGAGAATGGACCTGTTTTCAACGCTTTTCACTTGTTTCTTCTGACTATTTTTGGAAATTCTCCAGATTCCTTATCACAGAAGTCAGTTTCATGGGCAATTTTATTTATGAGTCATCTCAGTGACTCTTTTAGAGCTACGTACCTATAGAAGAGATTTCAAAGCCTGGATTTCTTATATTTTTATTTATTGAAGTACAACTTTATGTTCCTACTAAATGATTAACTTCCTTGCTGATGCTTTATTGGTATTAAAAGATGGACAGATTTATTACATATGGGTGCATAGTTCCACTACTGCAATGTCTGAATTTATATGGACGCAGATTCATTGGAAATATTTCAAGTAATATGCGTGTTCATATTGTGGATAACTTCAAGTTTCAGTGCTGTCACATCTAGACATTTAGTCTTGGTGCATATCCATCAAAGCCTTCAGATGAAATCTTGATCACATAAAAATAAAAGAAATTCTGCTAGTTGCTTCATCAGGGCTAGGATTTCATTCACTGAATTTTCTTTGAGGGTTCACTGTATTTGACATGAAATTCCTAATAAACACAGGAGTTTTCTAAATTTTTTTTCTAGAAAATTAATTATATTTACGGAAGAATATTTTATATGATCAATCCTGACTTGGATTGATCTAATCTAAAAACTAAAAGCAAATGATAGTAGTACAGCTATGTGAAATATCCCTGGCCTGAAGGCCACATGACATTTGCTTGATTGAAAGTTTGGTCACAATTATTCATCCACTAAGGTTCATGAAGTTGGTCTGATTTACAGCTAGTTCTGGCCACTACACAGAAACTGTGGTTTCAGTTGAATTGTGATAGACTATTTGTTTCAGATTGAAGCCCAGACTAAAACTCAAGGCATAAAGGGTGTCTTTTGTCTTGATTTTTCAATTAATTTTAAAGTGAATTAAACATCTGACAAATAATGGGGCAGGTCTACCTTTCTACACTCAAGTCACTAGAGTTCATTAAGGGTGAATTTGACTCAACATTTCCTCATTGTCCAAAGACCTTTTCTTCGCAGCTTTATAACAAAGTGAGATTATCTAGACAAATGTGGAACTTTATGATGTGAAACCTCAGGGCTTGACATAGGCAGCATCTGGTATTCAATACAGTGCCAACCTTTGAAAGACTCCAGAGAAGTGCATCCTCTCTCATGTTTATTTAGTAATTGAGTATTGTAATTCCTGACATCTTAATTATCATGAAATTACTTTTTCTCACTGAAGTCATAAACAGTGTTAGAAATCCTTATTACCAGTAAAGCGAGAGACACAAGTTACTGAGAGGACATCAATGGTGTTGAAAGATGACAAATTTATTTTCCAAAAATGTCATAATTCTGTAATTCCTAAAGAGTTACTGAGGTCATTCCAAACAAGTGTATATAATTTTTGAAGCTTAAACACTTTGCCATGTAGTCTATTTACGATTTTTAAAATTGCCCTTGATTTTAATACCCTCACTCATATGTCCGTTGCACTGCTCTAAGTTGTGTTACCAGATGCAGTGAACTGAAGAAAGAAAAGAGAGACAATAGGAAGGGTGAATGAACAGCAAGGAATAAGATGATCCAAAAAAAGACATTACTCCAAATTGCTAGTCCAGCTGGGTTGTACCTTCTGCAGACTTGGAGTGGACTGTAACTAAAATTGCTTTTGTAGATCTCTCATCCTGAAAACAGTCCAAAGTTGTCTATACGCAGCTACAGCGAGTTGCAGACGTGGCTGGTGTCTACAGTACATCATCTGAGAGAGTTGAGGTTGTTCAGCCTGGAGAAGAAAAAGCTCTGAGGAGACCTTACAGCAGCCTTCCAGTACATAAAGGGGGCCTACAGGAAGGATGGGGAGGGACTCTTTTATCAGAGAGTGTAGTGATAGGACACCAAGTAACGGCTTCAAACTGAAAGAGGGTAGATTGAGATTGGATATCAGGAAGAAATTCTTTACTATAAGGGTGGTGAGGCACTGGAACAGGCTGCCCAGGGAAGTTGTGGATGCCCCATCCCTGGAGGTGTTCAAGGCCAGGCTGGATGGGGCTTTGAGCAACCTGGTCTAGTGGGAGGTGTCCCTGCCGACGGCAGGGGGGTTGGAACTAGATGATCTTTGAGGCCCCTTCCAACCCGAACCATTCTCTGATTCTGTGATCTCCGAACACCTTCCTGATGCTGTGCAATTAGCCAAAGAGTAAAGGGTGTTGCAGACTTGCCCTTCAGAACCTCGATGCATTTCCTGCTTCTGGCAGAACAGACATGAGATCACTGGAAGGAAAACTCACTACACCACAATGCTGAACCAAGACCTTTATTGTTTTGCTAGCCCTGAAGTTTCAGCTGAAATGTGGTTTATAATGCTGTAAAATTATAGGTCAGGTAAACCTCATTGCAGCTCTTGGGTATAGCTGTCCCTCTTCATTTAAGATAGATGTAAGAAGTCATTATGCTCCTTTGCAGAAACAAGTAGCTGGAATGACTGTAGTCTCTAAACCCCAAACACAATTACATATCTCTGTACAAAACAAAAGCTTGAAAGAGCCAGCTCAGAATGTGAATGAAGCGGGTGGGGTGGTTTTGCTGTTTTAAGCAGAAAATAAATACAAGTGAAACCAATGGGGGCTATGTATGTAGGACACATGTAAACACGCAGAAACAGCCAATATGTAAAAAGAGCTAATGTCAAATTACTGCCAAAGAACAGGTACCAAGGAGAAGACCTAGACAGGTTTTGGACTGCTGTCACAGACTGACATGGGTTAAATCTGTGAAAAAAAAGAAGCTTTTTCAATATGTATAATTCCTGCTATGCGTAAAGAAGCAGGGTGTTTTTAATGTTGCTTTTTAGAAACAGGATTGCACTGCAAAAAGATCAATATCTATTAACAGTTCCTCCTTCTAGTGGGAGTAGTCTACAAACCCCAAAATTTTGACCAGCCATTGGGCACAATAACAAAGCTGGTGACAGAGTGATAAATCTCAGATAAAAGCATACATGCTGTTATTAAAGTGATAAATCTCGGATATAAATGTACATACCATTATTAATTGATTTACAGAATACCCACCTCACATTTTCAGATGTACACCTTCCTTTAAGGTGTTCATAAGAATTATTTATGCTTTGGGAGCTGAAACCGGTATATCTACCTATCTTTTAAATACCCCAAAGACCTGCTAAATCAAAAAGACATTCCTATACAGGAGAAAAAGTTTTTATTTCTCAACTTTTATGTGAAGATTTAGGTGTCTCTAACCTCCTCAACACACCTACATCCTCTCTCCAGCAAGTGTAGGAAAGAATAAGAGAGAATGTAGGCAGGTATCTTTTGAATTTGCCCTGTGGAGCCTTGAAAAAAAGCTTAGAAAAGGAGAGTGCCTTTAGGGTAGTGGGCTTACAGTGGCTTGGAGCAAGCAGTGAAGGAATACTCCATTGCCTGGTTCAGGGAAATGGGATTTTGTAGTTTCTTGTAAACAAACAGGATCAGCTCAAAGAAACAGCCATACAAGAGGACAACCTGTCAAGCTTTGACCCGCTATTCAACTCACTGAAGTATTAGTACATTCCTGACTTATATAGATCAGGAAACAGTTATCTCAAATTATCTTTCCCAAAGCAAACCTTGAGGATAATCCAGACAGTCCAAATGATTAATTTTCTCTGTCCACACCTGACTGGTCACTTCATTATTAATTAGTGGGTTTTTCTTTTCTATACTTGTAAATAAATGAAACAACTTATGTGGAAGATGCAACACACTCATGAATGAAACATTCCCAGTGTGAAAGAATGAAACATTCATATTTAAAATGGACACCTCTGAGCTTTCTGTATCTCACAGTATCAGTGAGGGGTCCAAAACACTTTAAGTTTACACCCAAGTATGGAATGCATTTTTTTCTACTTTGCTACATAAATGAAGAGCATATTGTATAATGGTCACATCAGGGCAGTTGGTCATTACTGTAAATAAGGTAAATATGGATGTTTAAAATAAACACACACATATGAGTTTTATTCAACAGCAAAAAGAGCCATCTTGAAGCAGACAACAGTGATTGCTCAAGTGCTCAGTACACAAAAAAAAATCTTGCTATTAACAAAGCATATGAATGCCATGCTGGAACTGATCAAAAGTCCAGTACTCTGTCTCCAGTGTATAGTTTGTCTGCTCTCCTGTCCTTGGCCACTAGCAGATGGTTAAAGACTATAAAAAGAGTGTGTGTGCAAAGTGGTCGTTTCAGAAGAACATCGTCCTACCTTCTGGCAGTAAACAGTGTAAAGGTTTTCTGAAACAGAGGTTCTGTACAGACTTGTCTTGTTTAATAGCCACTGATGGACTGAATGAAGAAAGAACAACATAACAATGATTTAACACTTACTGAAAAGGAACGGTGGCAGCTACTGAATCTTCAGTGCCACCACATACAGCACCCTGGGTTTTCCTCAGAGGTCTCCTATCTAATTACTCACCAAGTTTGACCTGCTTAGCTCGTGAGAACTGACAAAATCACAGCCTGAGGTGGAGCAGCTGGGATTTAACTTTTATTTATAAAACTTAATTAGGAGATTTTTTTCTTTCTTTCCATTTTTCCCAGCTCTTCACTGTTAAAATCACATAACATCCTACATATGCACATACAAACACATAAAACAAAGAGTAAAGCAAACTACAACAGTCAGTGAAGTTACTTGCTATAGAAATAGCAGTGCTGGCATTAGCACTTCAAAGGGAAAAGCTATTTTAAAATTTAACTGCCTGGCAGATGCAGCAGATATAGAACAGGAACCAAAGAGAGGTAAGGAGGGAGGGAGGGAGAGTAGGAAGAGGAGAAGATGAGTGGGGAGGGATAGGAAAGTAGATGAACTGTACATTAATTCAAGGTAAAAATAGCCAAACTGTGTACTGACAGTGAAATGTCAGTGTGGAACCCAGTAGCAAAATTCCCATTGACTTCAGGGAAATCTATCCTTCACTCTGCATCAATAGTTTTATGTACTACAGTGTGTCAACACAATTCCTCAATGTATTTATTTCCTTTTAGTTTATAGTTGCCAATCACTTATTCTACAGTAATTCTACAAATATTGTGAAGTCAAGAAAGAAACTGACCCTCACCACTGTTTTCAGTACTAGATTGGAAAATCAGGGTAGAAACCTGTCAGTTTTTATGTGGTAAATTGCTATTCACACCGATGCTATTATACAAACCATAAATAGCCATTTGTAATATATTATACTCCTGTATTTTGAAGCAACTGGTATAGAGTTTCAGCACACTGCGTCCTGGGATTTGTTATCATCTACTACACTGCTGAAATCCAGATGCAATGATGATTCCAAAGGGAGGGATTTAAAACTATGTTTAGTCTGTAATGCAAGATATATGGAATGTTTAGTCAGTCTACGTCGGTGCATAACTGATTATTCTTCAGGCTGAAAAATTATTAATGGAAAAGTATTTTATATACAGTCAGTCTGATTGCTGTGGTAACACTGAATAACCTTAGCTGGTTCATTAAATCCATCTATGATAGAATTTTTTCTTTTTCTGTTCTTTGCCAATAGTAGTAATAATCATGTAGACAAGTCATTAGACTATTACAACTTTGTCATTTACTCTTAGATCTGTTCTGAACAGAGTTCAGGTAGCATGGTTAAAAAGTTACTGTCCTTGCCACTGTTGTTCCAGAAGACTGTTCAGGTAAAGCACATTACAGCAGATCTGAAGAAATATGCCCATGTCAAAACAATTTATGGGACAACCTTTGCCTTGATATCAGTGGTCCATTTTGTAAGCACTGCATGACAGCACTTCATATGAAGCTTTGAAGGAAAGGAGATGTATCTTTTCAGTGCTCCTAAAACAACTACGGCAGATACATACACTTTTACAATGGGGAATCAAACTACATGAATCAGGTAGTTTTCTGAGTGGCATATGGGAAGCGGATACAAGCTCATAGCTCCACATGTATCTACCTTGTGGAGAAACTCAGAACACAGGAAATAGCAAAGGGTGACCCATGAACTTAGGGGATCATAGTTGAAGGACTGTAACTGGCCCTTTATGAGACCTGTAAAAAGATGACAGAACTTTGCAACTTAACTGAAGATGGCACAATTCCAGTTTAGGCTTTTTTGGCAAATTATTTTCTCTCTTTTTCATAAGCAGGAAAATGAAAACAAAGGAGTCTGTTAAGAAATAAGAAATACCTTATCAATTTTGTTTGTTTTCCTGAAAGTCGTATTTAAACTTAGCTTTGTTCATGTAGGTGCTCAGAAAATGTTAGATGGGGTATTTATTTATCCAGGCATTACAGAATGGTCATTATCCTCTTATCAGGATAAAAACTCACTATGATTTAAGAGATGACAGTAAAAGATATAGAAGACAGTAAAAGATAGAGAAGAGACTAATGCAAAGAACAGGGTAAATCCGCTGTTCCCAAAGGAAAATGTGAAGTCTTACCAATCAGCCTAGTGAAACGGACTGATAGATGATTACATTAACAACAATCATATTCCATACCTTTATCTTATTCACTCCATCTTTTACGTGTTTCCCCTGCTTACTTCTCCACGTCTGTAAAGTTCAGGCCATTTAAAGTTCCTGTAAATGTATGGTTGGGTTGACACTTATTTAATTAAATTTTAAAAAATCAGCGGTTTTGCTCCATAGCCTCAAATGTTGAAGTCCTTGGCTGAAAAAAAGGCTTGGTAGCAGATAAGTCTCAAGGAAAAAAAACATTTAAAAGGAAATGCCCAGGGTTAAAAATAAAGAAATGTATCTAAAATGCAAATTATTTAATTCAATGTATAAAATCATTTGGCCTTCATTTCACATACGTAACTATAATCAGTTTGGGTTAAATGAATCTGAGGAAATGTGGAAGGTTCTAAACGTAAAGTTATGAAAAAATGATACCTGTAATACTTCTAAGCGAGCTAGTTACATTGTCCAGCTCCCAAACTACTTTGTAGGCTGACTCCATTTTATAGTAGCCTGGAGACTAAGTCTAGTACAGCTCCCTTAATACACTGCAAATTTCAAAGTTAAGATTTCTCACCTCCTTGAAGTCTTGCTTTCCCATTGAAAATACTTTCATTTTTTTACAAATATATCATGAAATGGACCTCTAACATCTGCATCTACATTTGTAGAAGTCAGCTGAGTCTTTGCCACTGACCCATGACAGAGGAAGCTGAAAATATTCAACTGAAGTGTTTATGATTTGCATCACAAAATCAAGATCAATATCTCTGTTTGAGGCAAACTGTCCTTTTCTGAAACAGCCTAACTACAAAATATCAGAAAAGAGGTGAACAAGGAAATACACACTTTTAATAGGTGGGGAATAGGGGAAATGATAGTAATTAAAACAAAAATAGGATGGCCCTTGACTTCATTTAGTTTTTGATATTTGGTCTCTTCATGATACTTTTTGGTATTTCAGTTAGATTTTTCCTTCATAAGTATGTACATAATTGGGTCATTTTAACACATCAGAGCACTATGGGATATTTTAACTAAATAGAATCCACTCTAACTCATCAAAGAAGCTTACTCAGTAATGATTTTAGTCTTTAAAAGAACAGGTTGACATTAAAAGAACAACTTACCATGCCTGTAAAAAAAAACTAATCACCTAAACCAAGAAAATAATGGTATCTGTATTCTTCTGATGTTAATTATCTCTTTTGTTATGGATTCTACTCTCAAACAATAAACCTAATCTTCTATTGAGCAACCTGGCCTTCAGTTTGGGATGCATAACTCATGTCACAGTCAGTTCTTTCACAGCTGTGCCTGTAACGGTGGAGACTTGCTTAATTAGACCTCCCTCGCAAAACCCCAAAGAATAATTGTATTCCTGTGGTTTTAGGTACCACACAATGTTCTACAAGCAAAACAAAAGGCATATGAGCAAAATAAACCCTCCGTTATTAAGACATGGTGCTTTGTAGGCAAAGGCTACCACACAGGTTAACACAGAAAATAATGGATGTTTGCCTAAGAAATCTTTGTAGATAGACTTAATTGCTTATTAACTCTACAGGTAGAGACAATTGCAAAGATTTAAAAATATGCCCTCAATTTTGACATGTCCAACCTATGCAACACCGAGGCCTGATTTTTCAGAGTGGTTTGTGCTTTCAAAACCCAGCTGATATTGATGTGGTAACTGTAGGTACTCATTCCTTAAAAATATTCTTATACTAAGTGTAAACTAAATTTAATATTCTTATACTATATATCCAGTATTTGAGACATCAAAACCAGAGGCACCTTTTCAAAATTTGGTTTGGTACAGCAAACGTCTTTTCATGAACTCTCTTTTACATAATCTGTGTCTTCTGGTGCAAGCAACATGTAACAAGCTCAAAAAAAACCCTAAAACCCTCTTAAAAATTGTCTTCAATTATTCCCTGTCTCAATTTTGCTGGTTTTAAATAAAATATTCTCTTTAACTATTTTGAGTTCACTTCCAAGAAACGGTTCCCACACTCTTACTCAGATCAATCCTCCATAGAAAGCATTCTGGAGATTTCAAAATGTATGTGCAGTCGGTTGTCCACTGGTTTGTGGAGCAGAATGGTGGTACATCTCTGTAACTTTAGTGAAGGTTTATGTCATAGCATTCTTTTACAGAGTAACTGTTCTAAAATAATTTCAAAGCAAGCCAACAAAAATCTATAGGTGTTCTATGCTGTATTATGTATTCATTAGAACTCCTCATAAAATCAATGATAGCTTTGCGTGTAAGTCATTTGTTAACTGTTTGTTAATATAGATGTTTTAACTATATTAAACATACTTTAAAAAGATAAGCATAAGAAGTAAAGTTTTAATTTTAGGGTTTTTTTCTCTGGATGCTTGAGAGTTTGGATATGCAGGGTTGTCGTATGACTCTGTATGAAAAATCTCCAACAAGGGAAATATAAATCTTCTGATAAGAACCAACTAAAAGATTGAGTCCAGTTCTACTGAATGACACACTAAACCAGATGATGTTAACAGAGGATATATCTACACCGTATTTTACCATGAGATGCAACTTCAGCCTGCCTACATTTTGAACTGATTAGAGGAAATAATCTGCAAAACAGAAGGCAGGGACTGCTGTGATATAGGGTGTTGTAGCTATGCTTGGTATCGTGCTACTGAAGCTATATAGCTGCTGGATCGCTCATATTTAGCGAGAACTGTCTCATGCTGCTTCAGAGAATGGGGAGGTAGAAATCATGTTTGCCTTTAAAAGCTCATATAAATATACCTAACAGTGGAAGAAGAACTAACATCAGAACTTTCGCTGAATATGACCAAAGATTATTTTTCTTATTATGTTTTTTAAAATTATTATTATGTACCTTATTTTTGTATTTGCTGTGGAAGCAGGCATCAAAGTTTAAAGTAAATATATTCACATGTATTCACAGGCATTTTGGTCAAGTTCTAATTTGTGTCATTTAGTTCAATTTATTCATAGATGTTAATTTCATGATATATGCAAAACCATGATCTAAAGCAATACTTAAATACTTAAAATAGACATTTTCTAAAAGCAGATTTTTCCCCCCCAAATTAGCCAAGTTAGCAAAGGATAAAGTGATATTTTTCTTTGATATGATATATAATTTATGATGCCAAGCACATATGCCATCTGTTGACTGTTGACAATGACTAGAAATATGACATTTTCAGGAACACAATAACAATTATAATATTACTAAAATGCATTGAATACAATGGGCAATTATGGTAATTATGTAGATAATCACAGAAAACAAGGTATACTGAAGATGCATTGGTTATTTGATTTATGTCTTTAAAATCTGCCTAATTTGCAAGAACTCTTTTGTCTACTTAGAGAATGTGAAGGAACATTTTATCACTGTGATTCTCAATGCATATAACAGTGTTTAAATGTGTTTGAGCATGAAGGAAGAAGGGAGGTATTACCAAATATCAGCACCCCAGGCCTTTCTTATAAATTAATATCTCGAAGTTTTCATTGCTTCCTCATAAGTGCAATATCTTTCAATAGCACAGAATATGATCTATGGGACTTCAATTCAAATATGTAAGACAAAGGTAACCAAGACGCAAGATGCTGGAGTGACACATCTAAGTTACATGCACAAGGCCACTGAAGTAATGTAAAAAATTGCTTCTTTTTAGTGGCAGCACTGTGGCTACTTCTGGACCAAGTGGCCTATCAACAATAGATTAATGGTCTGGAGTTTTCACATCCTACTAGCAGCTGTATTATATAACATGCTTGAATTCTCAAGAAAACAACATCTGATTCTGGGGAGAATTACTGTGTGGGCATAGAGACTGGATCGAAGGTATTAGGGCAGGTACATAACTAACAAGGTATTAGGGCAGGTACATAACTAACAAGGATGTATCTCAAACCCTGAACAATCAGCAAAGTTCTATGCTGGAAAACCTTTAATTCTTTTCAAAGATTTGTGGTGAACTGAATGGCTGAAATCCTATTCTTATTTCAGAGAATGATAAAACTCTGCTTGACTATGCCAGGAAACATTGGGTACAAGTACCAAATAGTACATTCTGATAAAGAATACTGACACCTCATACCTGTTTTTAAGGCTTTGAGTGATTTTTATTGAGTAAAAACTGAAGTGACTCAACATTTATAGAAGACAGAGCATGTGAACTTATTTTGGCAAGAAAGCCATGTGGCCTTACAAAGGACATCTATTCTATCTATACCTCACTACTTCATCTACAATCCCTAAATAAGCTTTTCTTCATCGCTCTTGTCTACCTAAAGTATCGGCTCTTCACGGCACGCAACATCTCATACTATGCAATTGCACAGTCTCCAGCACAATAGAAACAGCCTTAGATGGGCCTCCCAGGCACCGAGGTCCTGAAAATTTACATTCAGCTTTAAGCATGCATAGGTATGGACTAAAAAAAAAAATATTAAAATGTAGGCTTTAAACAGATACACAGATGCACTCCATATATTTTTCATAGTACTGTTGCTTTCTAAATTTGTAATAACCTTACAAGAACACCCTCATGCATATTTGATGTGAAACACTACCTCTAATAGAATAGTTGAAATGAACTGTGGTAAGTCCCTTTTAGGTATTTTTGCATTTTGCAAAGTGACCAGAAGTTGCAAACTACAGATTAGGTTCATTTAGATGAAAAAAGTTTACATCTCAAGGCAAAAATCCACAGTCCTAAAGTTTAGGGGAAAGGAGAGAGTTAATTATTTAATTATTTCCATTTCTATCTTTGTGGTTCACCTAGCTAAAACATTCACGTTCCAAGGCACGTTCCAAGGCTGAACTTTAATCTGTGATTTGTGTGGTTTGGTTTTTTTTTTTTTTCCTGGGATCTCTGGGATGGATCTCCACAAAGAAACCTTGCTGATTCTCCAAGGACGACTTCAAGTCAGAGTTTTCAAATCTTGGCCACACTATTCTGTGGTCAAGAAACACAAGGACAAGTCCTGCTTATGAGTCAAGTTTTACAGCAAGGTTGGCACCTTGGGCCTGATGATGATGAAGGAAGTGAGACAAAGGTTCATGAAGAAGCCAAATAAAATCCCAAATAACTGTTATGATGTATCATGTCAAAGTTCTGTTCATATGTTTCAGGAATCTGTCATAAAGCACTCAGCCTCATCACGCTCTGCTGTACCTTCAGACGTTGTCCTTGCACAAAAGCTTACGGTGAAATAGAACTTCCTTCCAGCAATTATTTTCTGCTTTGTAGAAACAACACCTCAAAATGACTTCCCAGAGTGAGCAAATGATTGTGTGGCCTTTTTCTTGTTAAAGTCAGAGTCTTAACATTTTAAAGTTTTTAATAAGCATTTTAGTATAGTTTGCTAGCATGGAAGCTGCTCATTATGAGCTAATTGTTTCAAAGAGTTGCTGAAAGTGCTTAAATGTTAAATTCATGCTACTGTAAGCAAATATTCACAAGTCTTTCAAAACAGATGTTTGAGAAATGGTAGGCTGTCTGCTCATGGTAGCAGTACACAAAGGACATGAATAAGTAGGATTTAATAATAAATATGCTCACAACTACATGGATGCTAATACACAATGTTTCTTTTTTTATTTTCAATTAAATGCATAAGGCAGCAATAACCCGAATAGTTTTTGTAAGGCCAAGTTCACCGCAGACACCAGTAATTCCTGCCTTTCCTCTGTTCTCCCATTCACCTCTCTCTGCAGGTTTCCTACCCGCGCTCTCATGCCGGGGCAGGGCCCTCCCAGTCCCGACACCCACTCACACCCCTTCTTTTCTTCTGACAGCTGGAGCTCTGCCTGCATTCCATCCATGACAGACTGCTCCATCACAGCATGTCTCACACCCTTCGGGTCCACTGCCACTCACAGAAGGGCCCACCTCTTTCTAGGCTATTTTCTTGGTGGGAGCTACCATGCCCAGGAGGCCCTTTGCTCCACTTTACTCCATGGTAGGGTCTGTGTTTCCCCACCTTCCTTCAGTCCCCCTGCTTCCCTGCTGGGGTTATGAACACAATATTTTCAGTGTTTGTGCACACACATTCACCCCCCCCCCCCCCCTTGTTGTTATTATTTGTTTGGGAGATAATAATTTTGATGTCAAAATATCTTAAACTTTATAAGGCAGAGTAGCAATGTTGGATAGGAAGGCATTAAGGGTGCCATCCGTTACAGACAAGTACAGAAATACTAAAGCTGAGATTCTGCCAAACAACATGGCAAAAGCTCCATTGTCGTCCCTTTCGCCTTTTGTTGTTGTTTTTCCTGATACGGCCCCAAATCAATAGCATTCTGTTGATTGATTCCTGGAATATTCCCCAGTATTGACTGGCTAGGACATTCAGCAGATACTGCATTACAAACAGATAGGCAGATGTTATTATATTGTTAATCTGGCTTTACAAACTTTAAGAACTGGTATTTTTACTTCCCTATTTTTACTTTTTATTCTTGTGGTTTTCAGTTGGTTTATTTGTGCTACTTTGTTTACAGCCAGTTTTCTTTGTCAATCTGATATCTGAATACCACGTGGTTTTATTTTTGGTGGATTCATTTGCTAGTACTTAAATATGTAGCACGTCATAGTACTTTGTGGTCATTAAGGCGTCTCGGGGAGAGATCTCTGCACTACCGAGCTCAAAACCTAGGTAACAGACGGACCCTTATACCTGTATAGATTACCATTACAGCAAAAACAATCAACTGCTAAATGAGTGTCACATTTTTCTCATTAAATTATATAGATGAGATATCTGATCTTCGAGCATTGAACAAAAGATTGAAACAGAACTAATTGCTGTAGTTCAAATCCACTGTTAATTTATATCACAAAGTTCCAAACCAGTAAATACATTACTACAACATTATACTTAGCCTGATCTTATTTCTCTCCTTTCTGAACCTGGAGAGTTCAGGAATTCTTTTGTTTTGGGTTTGTTCTGGTTTGTTTTGTTTTTTAACAGATAATTTCTTATCCATCTCTTTTCCCTCAGAAAGTCTCTCAGCCTTTTATTATACTGAACTGGAGCTAAAAAGACCCTTCTGATCTGGTTCCAAGAGTGAATTAGAAGAGCAGCTCTGCACAGACAAGCAAAACCTGACATCCAGTCTCCCTTAGCTATATTTTTCTGTACTTATACATTTTAACCATTATCACTCATTTATTGTAATCTCCTGTGGCTTTTGATATACCCAGAGCTTCTTGGCTTGTCTCCACACATTTCTCATGACCCTCTACTTCTGTTCACAACTGTGCCCCTCCCTTCTTTCTATTATTATACCTTTTCTCTTTATCGTGAACCACCCATGAACTATGTCAGAAGTTCAAAACAAGAAACGGAGTTTGCTGAATCAGCAAGTGCCTTGAAAAATAGAATTGAAAAATACTTTGCTGATAGGGCAACAATGAAGGAAGTTTCTTTATTGCCCAGATGTCCAAATTGCACTTCTTAGCCTCCTTGTAACGTGAGTACATTCATGCACTATTTTTCTTTGTTAAACATTTGTATTGAAGTACACCTTGATTAAATATCCCTTCAGTTAACTCTCTCTGGTATCTCTAGAAGATGGGAATGAACTGTTACAGCTTATTCCTGTGTTTAACAATTTGTCTGCTGTAAACAGGGCATGCTGGGATATTAACAATGACAAGCCATCGTGGTTAGTCTCAGAAGAGAAGGTGCAGAATGCCTGAGCAATCTTTTGCAAATCTAAAGCAAAGCGTTACCCATCACCATAGCACAGTGACTGCTTTTTTTTTTAATTTGAAAATACCTGTGTTCGAAGCAGAGTTTGAATGGCAGAGCTGAATCAGAAAGGCTGGGCATTTTCTCCCCCTGGGCTTTGTTCCATTAGGAAGCTATGAGAGTAGACGAAGATTTCAGTTCCTACAGAACTGAACTCTTAGAATTTTTTATCATTTTATAGAAACACTGTTGAAGTTGAAAATACTCTCTAGTCATTAGCTTACTTCACTAACCTGATTTGCCACAAGAGGGCAGAGGCTTATGTCACTCAGCTTCATCTGCTGTCGTATAGGAATGTCAGGGATCTCTAATGGGGAAATTTATCATGGTTTAAATACCAGGGTGAAAAATGAAATTCCACTACCTATTTTAAAATGGCTTTTGGCTAAAAAGCCAAACGCAGCAACACAACTCTGTCATCTCTGCTGCAATGAATACAGCTACTGTAATTTGTTTATAAGGTGTTAATTACTATGCAGTTATGTAAAATGGGGGCTATGTAGAAAAATAATATGTATGGAGAAAGGCTTTGTTAGTTTAAAAAAACGTGTCAAGCCAAGATACTGAAACTTTTATGTAGATAGGGTCAGCTGTTTCATTGCAATAAATGGGTAGATTTTGGAGTGGGAAGGTGCTTGTTAGAAATCCAAAACTATTACGCTATTTTTATGGCAAGTCACACTTTGGGTGTAAACTACTTCATGACCCATTTCTCCCTTTCTCTTTGTTATTTCGGGGTTTTTTTTTGTTGTTGGTATTTTTTTTGTGTTTTGGTGTTTTTTTTTTTAATCTAAAGATAGACCTAGAATGGTTTAAAATTATCTGCATTTGATTAGTAAATGCCTCATAGTGAAATAAACTTTGTTAAGACACTTAGCAAGCTGTACTCAGTACTTCACACAGGTATGCTCCCCTTAATTATCTCTTGCACTTTACTGGGAAAAGGACAATGACTGGAGTTTGTATCCCTAATTCAGCAAAAAGATGAGAAAACATTTATCTGAAACTCGATCTAGTCTTAAATGATGTTCCAGAGTTTTCGTCAGTAAGGAGTTTGAAAAGCACTGGTTTAAAAGTGCAGTTTAGCTGGCAAAAATGAGTGAATCTGCTGCTATAGGCATAAATAGGCTTTCTTGTAGAAGAGACAGTATTAGAAACGATGAATGCATGATGCTCTGACCTGCTGTCATTACAATGCACTGCTGGCTTGTGGCTGATTGGGTAGTAGAGAAACTCAAATCAATACAATAACATTTTATACTTATATTCTCCACTGGTACAAAGAGTTTGATGAAAAATGAGGAAATGAAAAAATCAAGTTCACTGTTTTCACACTGGGGTAATTTCCATTGCACACACTGACTTTCACCACATCAAAACTTATTATAAATGGAAGTTGATGGAACTATGACTTAATGATTTGTGGGTTTGGATACCCCCCCTTCCTCCCCCCAGTTTTCTTCTGTTGCTTCATGAAACAAGAAAATAACACAGAATATTTTTGCAACATAGCAGCTTATATACTTCAGTTATAATTATGTTCAGATTTTAAAAGAAAAGTTTTACATAGTTTATCAGCTGATTTAACTACTGAAATGAAATATTCAATATTGATAAGTGATGCATCTGTCATTAACACACATTGCTTAAAAAAAGCAGGTATTTCCCTTTCCTTTTGCAGGTATTGCAGCTGTAAAGCAAGGGCAGTTCTTGCCTGTCTCAGTTTTTTACTAAGCCTCAGCTTAGTGAAAGACTATGCTACAGAAGCAAGCAAGAGAGGAAAAGTTAATGCTCTTTGCAATTTGGTTAAAGCATATTCTAACAAAGTACAGATTTCTGAATAGTGAGATTGCTACCACATCCTTTCTCCAATACCTTCTTAAAGATACTGTTAGACACAATTGGTGGGAGGAGATACAGCATAAATCCCTGAACATTTACAAGCTCACAAACCTGATAGCGTTGATTGTAATTATCAAGGACAGAATGAAGGTGGTAGTTACAAAATTCCGTTAAGAAAACTGCGTTAGCACATTGCTCTGTCAAAAATGAAAACCTACTCATAAGAGGGGAAAAAAACTAACAGCCTTCTCTCTACCTTAAAGAATTTGGAGAAAAATCAGAAACCCCCCACATTTTTCTTCTTAGGTAAGAAGATTTCAAATTCCAGAAGCTGGAATATATCCGTTTCAAAAGATTTTAGGTTAGAATTCTGTTGCACAATTCCATGGTCACTTACTATTCCCCATGGCCTTTAGATTATGCCTTGGAATCTCTTGTTGTAGACCATTGATTAAAAGGGCTCCAAAAAGTATTCTCTATTAAAGCTACTAGGGACTTTAAAAACAGTGTGTGTTTGTGCTTTTACAATTGGTAAATAGACTAGTCTGCCATCTGGAAATCTGGATAACCCACATTCCCTGGCTCCCCCACGTCCCTGGCTCTGCAATTACCCATGGGCTACAAAGGGGACAGTGAGGTCAGGTGAGTTGTTGGGAAACTAAACAGGATTTTCTCAGAAACTTGTCTAGTTTCATTCAAAAAATTGACCACAATTACCACATTTCCATTTTTTTCCTGACAAACCAATACTGCCTGATGGAAATGTTCCATCAAGAATTTTCCCACTAGGCCTAGTCTCTGTTATAAATTAACTTGTGACAGCACTAGCACGGTTTACATGGGACAACAATCGAAGGACTGATTCCAGCTTGTTCTCCCATTCTTAGACTAGGCCTTGGACAACTATTACTACCATGTCAGCTGTGATTATCACAGTTGATCTGACTTATTTCCAGTATTTGCAGGCATACTAGCACCTGAAAGACCATTTTTTGAGGAACAACAAATGTAGTAATAAGCAGTGACCAAACAGCTTCCTTAAAACAAGGGTATAAATTTAGGATGAAAAGAAAGGGACAAAGTATTTCCAACTTAGGCAGCAGCAAAAACTTAGGGGCTGATTCTAAGAGGATGATCCAGGGAGTCACAGTTAGGCACCTAGGTTCCTCTCAGTAGTAAATACAGACAGACAAGAAACTCAGTAGGCTGGCCCACAAAGACCCTTCTGTGTGGGGGCAGGATACACAGTTGCAGCCAATAAACCACTGTGAGCAGAGCAATGAGCCTAAAACCCCACCAAGTGTACCCGTGACAGTGTGGCATATTAAGGGACATCCATGCATGCAGGGTCTACAAACTGGAATAATTTTCTGAAGACAGGAACTTAATTAGTTGGGTCTCACTTTTTCTGGAACTTAGCTGGATGATGACACCTGCCTTTTTCAAAACAATTCACCAATTAGGCTAATCTATTCAAAAGCATAAAAAACTGTGCTTTTGTTCTCCTTAGCCTGTGCAAATTCAAATCTATGCCTCCCACTTCCCAAGTGTACATCCCAGCCACCAGAGTGTAGGAAAGCTACTTACAGCAACGATGAAAATCAGGCCCAGTGTATGTTAGTTTTGGATTAGAATACATCAGGAACTCTATTTGCATAGTTTCCAAAAATAAAACCATACAATAGACACCTTAAGCTCTTCAGTCAGTCTTTTTCTGATGTCAGGAGAAGGCACATTTAGCTGAGTTAAAATCAATTGTAAATTCTCACAGATTTCAACTGAGACAGGTTATCGCTGCGAAACAGTAGTACCAAAGACAAAGAAACTATATAATGTATTTTCCTTTAAATACCTGGATTAATTTGTACTTTATTCATATTTTTAAATGTCATTTGTATATCCAGAAGGTCAGCTATCATTCTTGTACCCTTTGAATAAGACAGCAGTGAAGGGGACTGATTAAAAAAAAGCTGTAATTTTAATGAAGTTTAAGTTCTTGATTGTTTTTTTGCATATGCATAATACCTTACAGCCAGGCCTGACTCCTAGCCTTTGGTTCTGCCAAGTATAGAAGACATCCATAACCCTTCACAACAAGGCAAGAGACATCCTTCTGCTGAATAAAGTCTGTCAGTTTTATTGATCTTTTTGCCACTTAGTGTGCCTTTATATTAGATATCTACTCATCACACTATTCTCTTCAGACTTTCTAATTTCTTTGGACCGTTTTCAAAAACCTAAATTGGAATATTCCTTCCCCAAAGATTTAATATCAGTAAAGCTTTAAACAGCAAAGATAGATCTGAAAGGACTTGCCTGTTGCAAATTTAGGACAGTACCACAGCAATTAGAACATCACAGTGAATTACGAAAGTACTGAAAAAAACAATTGTTCTGAAGCAGTGATTTAAATGAGAATCAAATGAAATTCACAAGATGAAGTTCGCCAAAACCATTGTTGGGAAAGGAGAAAAATATGATTGGTAGAGGTACATCTGTGATAAACCTACATTAACATTTTCAAAAATATTTAAGTGACATTAGCAATTAATGGTATGACACGAAAACCACAAATGGTTCAGTTAAAAGAAACTAAGGAAGCTATTACCCTTTCTCAGGTGAGATGCAGGAAATAACAGTGTGACTGCTCCTCATTGGTTTCACTGCAAAGTGAAATGGGCTCACTTGATCTCTAAGCAAACCTATTCAAATTTACATTGAAAGGATATGCAAAACACACATTTAATTGCTGAATCTTATTCCCAGCAAAGAGAATGAGAAGTTTTAAAACTGCAACACTTGTACCATTTCTGTTCATCAAGCAATACCCTAAACTGTTTGAAAAAAGACCTTGAGATATCTATATCACACAGCGAAAAAGTATGTAGACGCATTTGAAGTAGCCCTTAACAGCTTAGTTTTCTACTGGAAACTGCATGTTACCACAGTGCCCTGCTGGCTACAGTCATACGGTAGGCTCTGAAATCTCATAGATAACCTGTGTCTGCAATGGCTGTGATCTTCCTTTTGCAGGTGGGTCTACAACTCACCCGTAAAGACTGGGTAGAGTTGATTGAGGCTGGAAATGTCAGAGAACATTTCCCTACAGTACTTCTGGAGAGCTCTCTCCATTTAATGCTCTTCTGCAGTCTTGGACTGCAATAGAAAAATCCTCCCCTTTAGGATCCAACCAAAAAAAAACAAAAGATGAAGACATAAGTTACACCCTGTGTAACTGTGCCACAGATTTTGGACTAGACAGGTGTTATTCCTTCAATCTTAGAACTATCTGATTCCAAACTGATACAAAAGATTTACAATTAACAGATACTGCAGTGAGAAAACATTTTGTGTCATGGCTGTCTCATTAACTGTGCCAGTATTTGATGTAGTTTATTTGGAACTACATACTCAAGTATTGTTAGAGAACCCAAATTGGTATTCTGATACACATAAATGTAGCCATTTTAAAGTAATAAACTGAATTCATAAAGCACGTTATAAAATATTATCCACTGCAGAGCTTCTCTTTAAGGGAAGTGGTGATTTTAAACATGGTTTGCTATATCACAGTAAACTGAAACAGTTGAAATGATTTAATTTTGAGAAGATCCTTTCAAAGCTGCTAGGTCTGTGCACTTGCAAGTTCTGACCTGATATAATTTTCATCCTTTCTTGTCATGCTGTTAGTTACATTGAGAGGACCATATTTTTACTCCTCTATGTTAGATGAATTTTAACAATGAATTTCAGGGTTGTTGTCTTAACTCTTTCATGTCTTCCATAACACAGACATTTCAACCTGTTGTACCAAACTTTTTTTATCTGATGCACTAAACTATTTCAACAATTGCTCCTTTGCAAGGCACTATGAAAACGATATATTAATTAGTGCAGCTCATACATTTCACCAAGGACATGTTTTTTTCCATTTGTGGTAGTATGATCAATGTCCTCAAGTAAACCACATTTAAATGCAGAATAAATTTAAGGCAAAATAAACTATTTAAATCCATACTTTTCCACATAATAGCACAGAAACATATACAACTAGAACAATCATTGGGAAATCTTTTTAAGATTTTTCAGATTTGATCTCACCTAACTTATGGGAACAGTTTCAAAGGAAAATATATCTAGTGTGTTAATTTAAGTTCAGTACAGGCAAAAGAATTTACTTTTTGTAGCTGGAATATATTTAATTTCAAAAGATACAATTAGAAATAACACAAGAATGAGGTATCAACAGCTAGCACACCAAGAATTTTAGAGAGCACTGAGAGGATTCCAAGTAGTTTCCACTTTCAAGAATTTTTAGAACTAAAAATTAACCAGAAATATAATTTGATCAATATTCTTCAAACTTACATAAACAAAGGTTCTTCCCTGAGAATAATAAAAAAATTTTGATGTGCAGAACACTACTCTTTTTAAACATCTGATGAAGGGAGCAATTTGAGATTGCAATACAACTCCAGTTATAAAACCTTAATTTACAAGACTTTCCCTTGAAAACTTGGGAACCGCTGATCTACTACAGCTTTGAGTTTTGGGCATTAGGAGTCTGTGCTGCAATACTATGATCTAATTTTTTAAAAGAATCAATCATAATGCTATAGACCAACAGTGAAAATAATTTTACTGAGAACAGAGGAGAGTTGTGAGATCCTATGAAACATTTAAAGATGATAATTATGTGGCAAATGTCACAAAGAGACAATAAAAGCAAGACATAAGAGATTTCACCCATCACTGAATTAATTAAAAACCCCACAAAACCAATGAATCATTACAACTTCTATGCAGTACAGTTCAGAGGGTTATGTTTCAGCAGCATGTGTACTCGTCACCCTCATTATAAAACTCCTTGTAAGAATATGAACTTCATTTAAGGTTACTATGCTTGTGTTCCTAATTACAGAAATTCACATTTTCAGTCACAGTGTAATATGAGCTTTTAGCTTTCTAGATGTTATTCCAAGCAAAGAGAAAAAATCGGTGACAGTGCCTGAACTCTGATGGTAGTTGAGGCCACAGTATCCCTAATTTTACAAAGATATACAGGGGTGATTTTATTCATTCAACATGAATGAATAAACCTGGGCCAAATCTATATTGTCCTGCAGGAATTAAGAATAATTTACTTCTGTGCAAAGTCAGTGTAATGCACCATCAAAGGACAAGTTTTAATATTCCACAGGGCATCCGTGATTTTAGACCATGCCTGACAGTAGAGTCTAAGGTTCAGTGAACTATGTTACTACATTTAGAGTATACCCAAGTATACACATAGTAGCCTGTATTTTAAAAACAGCGTAACCATGATTGTGTGCTGCTTTACTCGGTGTACTTAGCTTGGCTGCAGACAGTTTATTATAATGCTACATTAATCCTAGAAGATAAATGATATCTAAGGAACTTCTACCACCTATGATTACTGGTTCAGAACAAGCACAGATGTATCTACACAGACTTGAACTGTGTCAGGTGGCTTATCCAAAACTACTTCAACTTTCAGCTGACCACCAGAAACCCCAATGTGTCATGCTGCTTTACAGAATTAAAATAAAATAAAATACAACTGAATAGAAACCATAAGAACCCCTCAGGGGAGCCCCCAACAACAAAACAACCCAAAAAAACCCACAACCCCACAACAAACAAAAAAACCAACAACCAAACAATCACCCCCCCCAACACTAACAACAAAACTGAAACCACAACAGGGCATCATATTTTAGAGGAGAAAGTGATGGTAACGAAAGCTGGCTAGTATAGTACCTCACAGGCTTTCTGTACATTCTCTTAAAATCTGTGATTTCTGCTATATTATTATATATATATTATAGGATCTGTAGTATCCTGACAACTCTCAAAACTCTGTGTCTCTTGCTTTAAGACTTCTAGACGATTCTTCCTGTAAAGTTCAGTTCTCTTACAGAAAACAAAAGTTACTGAATTATCTCAGGTACTTTGACAGTGCTTTGTCAGCCCAGTCTCATTATGAAAAGTCCACAGGTGTCCATGAAGGCTTTTGGGGTAAGGATCCTAGGTCTGCCTAAACTCCATATAGGAAAAGACCTCAAATAATCTAGGTCATCCCATTCTCCTGATCTTTGACTAGAGCAGCCTCTGGCACAAACCTGACCGCCTTTAGAATCAAATAGACAAAAAGACAAATCTCTCTGACTCAACTTCATGCAGTCACATTAGACATCACATAGTTCCCTCATGCCTCTTCTCAGAATGTGGAAGTAAAGAGCAAACAAAGGAAAAGTATTGGCATGCAGAAGCACTCCCCATGATAGAATAACAGAATATTCTGCTCTATGTAATATTTGAACTGCCGCTAACTAATAAGAAAAAAGCACTCTCCTAATGAAACTCCTAATGAAGTTAAAGATATGATCAACCAGCTTCCTGACTTAAAAAAAACCCAAACAACAATACTTAGATATTTGGCTAGTGCTGTGTTTTTCCACTTTTTCGCTTTACTGATTTCAAAGGTTTAGCAGGCCTAAATGATTCAGAACCTGAAACACAGTACTGCTCAATACCTAAATACTGTCCCCTTTATACTACTGTCCAGGGCCAAGCTAATGGAACAACATAAATATGTCTACAGTTTTATTAACAATTTCAATTTTAAAATTTAGATTTCTCCAAACTAGTTTAATATTGTAGACTAGAGCTCTTTATCTTTGATGTATCATTTATGAATCTTGGGACTGACAATAAATTTCTTATAGCTGTATCAATTGTCCATATGCATATTTGATTGATTATACAAAGAAAAAACTTTAAAAGACAGCATATCAGGTCAAACATTGTGTATGAATGTGTAACAAGGTAGTAGCCAGTGATTACTTTGGGGGGAATTTTTTTTCGCTATGACAGAACAAAGGAAATGGAAACCATTCAGTTGGACTTGATGGTCTTACCATTGTTGGTCCATGAAGACCAACCATTTGTTGGTCTCTTCCAACAAAAGAATTCCATGATTATTTGTCTCATTTCATACAAGACATATGCACACAGGAGATATCTATCTATCTATCTTGTGCATCATGTGATCCTGCACCTAAATTCCTCTCTGGAAGCGTGTTTGGGGAGAAAGGGAACGAGGGAGGCGTGGTTCCTCTTCGTTTCCTGTGGCTGTAAGGTCTAATACATAGTGCTGTGGATGGCAGAGATTGCTGCAGGGTTCTTCATTCTTTACATTGCTTATGCTTTTTCATAATTGGCAAGGATGCCTAGGGCTCGGCATAGGCACCTCTTCATCTATTTGTATGAATCTAAATAAATGCATAGATCTTACAAGTCTGTGACTTTGCACTCTCCTGAGACTTTTCCCCTATTGTTCTTTATGAAATGTGTATTCTTGTAAGCTGTAATTCAGAATTATTTTGCCTCTGCGCATTTGTTTGCATTCTGCAGCAGTATGTCAATTTAGCTTAGTACTGAAGATGTCTCCATTTTAGAGAACATGAGATATTATAAAGAATATTATTTACACAATTATCTCCAAGGCCTATTTTGGCCTACATCCTCTGAGGTAAAAGGAGACTATGAGGGACATTAAAGAGAATGGAATGAGACGATAGTGCCTCTGGTTTTCTCTATATACATATCATTTCCTGTGGTAAAACTATTGAAAACAGGTTCTTCCAAGCCTTCTTATGCCCCTACAGAAATGCAGAAAACCCAAGGATGTGAAATTTTCGTGAGCACAATATGTATTTTTTTTTCTTTCAATCTATCTTAAAATAGACACGCAGATGTTCAAATTATAAAAGGCATCATGACAACTTGCTGTGCAGTGCTCAGAGAAGCAGAGTCCTGTTGCAAAACGTATTTGATCACAGCCCAGAAGATAATTCTCTATCCTATGAACATATCCAATATGACAGGGTAAACAAAACTCTGAAATGAACACTGTAGAAGGAGGGGTTATCGTTAGGCTATCTCTGCCACCGTCAGGAAGTTGTACTTTACCCAAAGGTGCTGAAGGGTTGTTCATGGGAGAAAACAGGAGATGTACCAGTCCTTAGTGCTCCTGTAATACAGCGGACTCTGTGTTCCTGCTGTGTCAGCAGCACAGATTGTCTCCTCTGAGTTAACTGAATTGAAAGAAGGCACCGCACCCAGAAGACTTAGCGGTGTTTCAGTGCTGAAAATGAGAGTGCTTGGGAAATTCGCACACATTTCCTTCTTTTTCATTGACGTTTCATTTTTATTCAACTATCAGACTCCCACAAGCCCCAGTGGTACATTTACTGGTTCCAAAGTTTCAGACTAGTTCAGTGCAATAAATCTGTTGCACATCTGACGTGTTTATAGAAAAGGAGAATAATATAGAGCAGGCCTCTGCCAAGACAGTAAACACTGAATGAAGAATCAGAACAAACCACTTTCTGTGGAATTATACAGCAATAAGAAGCGCTTAAATATAAGTATAAAAAGCTTGGGACATCATTCAATAGAACTTAATATCTATTATCATCTTAGATAATGAAATTTTGATTCTGTTTAATTTTAATATAGGTCAAGAAAATGAGCTAGGAAAGATAATTAGTGTGGCAGTTTACTTAAAGCAAAAAAAAAAAAAAAAACAAAAATTAAAATTCAGGCAGCCTGTGGTTTTGAAGTTGGGCATTTCATAATGATTGCCTTTCTTTTGGGGGCATATGCCCATGAGTATCACCTTAGTGTTGCACAGTAAGGCCTAAAGCAATAAATGAAAAGAAAAATCAGCGTAGGAAGAGACTGCAGCTAATAAATATTTGATCAGATACACAATTCACACAGTTTGATAATGCCTTGAAAAATTTGCCATCATTTAACAACTCCTGCAATGTAAACGTATGGTATTATGTTTCTTATGAAGCAGCAAGCCAATAAACTGCTATTAATCTTTTCACTCAATTATCTTCCAGAAGTATATACATCTGAGATACTATTGGGTGTGAATAAAAAAAGAAAAAGAAATACAGAGAGGTGCTCCTGCAGTATAGAAGCTGTAGAGTCGGTCATGCTTTTTTGAAGAATGATACAGTTTTCATATGGGAATAAAATATCTTTTTAACAATTACATTACTTGAAAAAAAATATATCAGTCCTAAAGTAGAAAATATCATCTGTCTGGAACAGAAACACCTCTGGACACTCTTACCTTGACTATTTATACATAAAATACTTCTTTAACAAAACACGCATGGGATAGCACCCATTGAACTCAGGAGTAGCTGGAAGAGTAACATCACTCAGCATCAGACTGTACACCACAAAATATGTTTTTCATAGTTATCTTCACAACATTGTGGAGTATTAAGGAATAAGGTGATGGAAACTTTTTACAGTTTCTGTATTACCATAGGTCAGAGAGCGCTCTTGCTTATCTTACCTTGCTGCAAGGTAGTGATCACACTGAAATGTATGGGCCTGCTAAGAGACAAAAGTACTACTTAGATTGCTCTTGAGAGAAAGAACTGTGTCACTGTTTGTGATACAGCACACATCATTACAGTGCTATGGAAAAATGGTGAAAAAAACTGCAGATGTTAGACAGCAAGGTGAGCTTAAAGAAAGAATGTTCTATTACAGTTTTATTGGAAGTGAAAGGAAAAGACTTGTTCATTAGTTCTTAGGATGGATTAGAATACAGACATCTCATTACCAAATACAGCAACTGGGAGAATCTAGGGAGTTCTTGATGTTTAATGTGGATTTTTCTGCATGCCTTTAAAGATGTTCAGTAGTCAGGCATACAGTGATACTTATAATCTGTATCATGTCACCCTTTACCCTTGTAGTTATTCCTTTATGGGGGGCTTTAAAGAGGAAAGATCTTTCATTTTAGTCATTCTAAAATGTAATCATGAACTTAAATGCATTCCAGTCTGAATAAACTCCCCTTAAAATGAGCATGAACAGCATGTAAAAAACATTCATCATCTTCACATTTCTGAACGTTACGCTTTTCCGCCTATGAACCGTATATAGTACATGTCTGCAGGAAAGAACATGGCTCTGCTTCTGCAAAACTAAAATTACTGTACGTGGCTGGATTTCTCCTTACAAATCAGGTAACAATGGGAAATCATAAATGGTGTTAGGAAGAACTTACTGTATGAACTGGTGAATGTACTAGAGAATTTTCGTACGTTTCAAATTATAGTTTGTGCTATTCGATCCTAGTTAACCACATGACATTTTTTAGGAAAAAGAATGGTTAACATTTTCTCCACAGTGTTTTAGTCACTGAAGCTGTTCGGCAGAGTATTGTCACTTGTTAATTTATAGTCTATGAAATTACATGAATGCATTGAGTCCCACACTGAATTACATGGAGTTTTTTCTCCAAATTGCACCTCTATCAAAACACCTATTAGTACAGGGGACCTTAAAGTTATTTTGTTTCATTGTATGGGGGGAAAATATCTTCGGGATTAATACTAACAAAAGCAAACTGCGAACACTTTGAAATATGTCTACTCCTGTTAAACCGGCACTAAGAAAACCCCTGTGTACCCATGACAGAATAAAAAAACCCCACAAATCTGGTTCTAGTGATTGTCATGCACAAAGGTAAGGAAGAATTAATGCAGACTAAACATTCTTACTTGAGCTGTGCAAGCTTCTTAGACTCTAATTCTCACAGATTCCTGCAGATATTTATGTTGGACTGTTCGTGATGCAGGTAACAGATGATGCATTCAAAATGATTTTTCCTTTGTTTTAAATACAGTCTCCATATTGTGTCTGGGATCAAAATTTTTGCAATTATATTCCATGCAAACTTTGCTTGGCTTCATGAATCTGGATGAGTCCACAATTATTGATAGGCAAATACGTTAAGGAATCTGTCTTGATCAGTAGCCTTAAGTATGAAGAAGAATGATTTGATGTTTGAAATGTATGGCAATTTTAATTTTGCAGTAGCTTGGGCAGAAGAGAGTCAATTTAAACTGATTAGAAAAAATATAGTAGTTTATCAACTCCCTGTGAATATTTTATACAGATAAAATATATATGCACATTTAATTTTCCTAAAAGTATAAATTGCAGTAATAAATACCTCGTCACATATTGAAGTTTAATACCTAGACTTCTCAAAAGCACAGGAAAGATACCAGCAGAGACTTTTACAGATAATTCTGTGAGTGAAGAACTCAGCTGCCATTGAAATTCAATATCTACTATGTACTCCTTTAATCCCCGTGAAGATTCCTTCAGAACTAAACGTATATTTCAGCACTTTTTTACTTTTTTCACAGAGTCAAAATCAATATGATAGTTTGAATACCCATGCAAAACATGGTCCTACAAATTAATACTTAGCAGTACAAGAGCACAAGAACCCACTGAGGCCATGCAAGAGAATCTTTTAATGAAATGCTACACGAAGGGGCTAATAGCTTTGAACCTCATGTAGAAGGTGGCATTGTAATCAAGCCATAGGTGTGCCTTGTATGAGCCATAACGACACGATTATTTAGGGAGGAGATCCTTTCACCTGAATATGGATGGTGCAAATGTTCCTGTGCTTATACACAAAGAAATAAGTCAAGCTGGTTTAGGTTTTTTGACAAAAATTAAACAGGTGACATGAGGTGGCACAACAAATGGATTGAGCACTTTTTAAAGGTTAGTAGCAGTCTTGGGGCCTAAAAATACTCTTTAAAAGTCACTGTACATGATGTGCAATTAGATGGATGAGATTCTGCATAATTTGGCATATGTCAGAGATGAGATTCCCTGCAGAGCTGCTTTGACTGCAGAATATAATAGATGTGTCCTTTTAGCATTATAAAGACAGTAGTACAGTTAAACATCATACATTTCCAAGTATTTCAAAAAATCTCCAAACACTTCAAAATACCAAAATGTTCTCTGCTAATAGCCAATCAATTTTATTCCAGAAAAAAACCCCAGAACTAAACTCATCTTGGTGAGTTTGGTCTTGCAAGGTCCTTAGGGCCCTGGATCTAGCTTTTAAATAGGACAGGGCAAGATAATCCAATACTTGCTTGTGACTGAGCTCTATTTCAATAACATCTTTGACTGTGGCTCGCTGGACCTCAAAAAAGCAATAGATAATATAAGAAAGAAGTAATCACTATCCTGCAAAATTCTTTACCTCTTCTCTGCACTTGAGCAAAGGGCACCAATAATGTGGCTTTAAATTAACATAAACTATTGTACAAGCTATTTTATTAAGCTAACTCAATGCCTTCATTTGCCTGTCTGGTAAATTGGTAGGTCTTCCAAGTGAAAATGGTTTTTTAATTGAGAATACTTACTACCAACTGGTCAAATAAGGTTTTGTAGAATTCGATCACAGACATTTCTCTGGTTGGTTTGTTTCCAAGGAATTTCTTTCTATTTGTAACACCAACGCTTACATAACTTGTTGAAAAACCCATAGTGACAGGAGAGACTGGCTATGGATGATGAAAGCCCACTGGAGCCGATTACAGCCCTTCCACTGATTTTAACAGGCTTTGGATCAGACATGTAGGGAGGGAAAAATATGATGGCACTGACTGCAGATATGACAGTCAACATGGACAGCCTTAGAACTGGACACTGCAGACAACACAAGAGCAATGGCAGCTGAGACACTCAACTCTACCCAAAGATAAGCTATAAGACTATGTAAGGCTGGAGGGCTAATAGGAAGGTACTGAAATTTTCACAACTATGTAGTACTAATGAAATAGTTGTGTGAGTGGAGAATGTCAAGTTCCATTTGAAATCAGTTTTCATTTGCTATCCTGTATGGTCTTAATTGCATAACAAAGTAAACTAGAAAACGTCATGTGTGATTTTTATGGTTACCGTCAGACTATGAGGGTTCTTTTTGCATTGTTTCACTTATTCTTGGCATCAGTGCGGGTTCATAATTATTTGAACTACACTAACAAATAAAATTCACTGCCTTTCCCACCTTACTAATGACATTTGAACAGTGAAAAGGACTGTCATGAGATAGACACATTGATCATCTGTCTACACAATGTGGCACTCAAAAAAGGTAGTGGAAAGCAAAGATCTGAGGAGCTTTGAAAAATGCATTAACATCTCTGCTGTGGCTTCTTCGAAGGCATCATTCCCTCAAAAAGCAAATTAAAAAGAAAGAAGTGCCAAGATGTGGAAGATATGTTTGGCCTGAGGGCAAGTGCCATCTGGCACTCATGTTTAGAATGAGTGTGAAGCAGAGAGTTTTGGAAGTGAATGTTGTAACAGGAAAAATTGTGATGCACTTCAGGAGAAAGTCTAAATGAGAGACTTCGGGGTTTTCTTGTTTTAAACACTGTATATCTTTTTTAAAAGGTTAGTACATGATTTTCAAATACCACTGCACATCTGTGCATCAGTGCCTTGTTTCTTGTTTTCTTGTTTCTTGTCCTGGTCTCTTTCACTTTCTTAGTGACCTGTCAGTGCTGGGAATCCCCTTCATCTTCAGAGGTTTCTAAACTGATCTGAACTATCAGTAATTGAAATGTCTTGGAAGAAGACATCAGGATAGGAAGAGGATGTGTGTTCCACATTGTGAAAGATTGCCTAGCAGTGAAAATATGGAAACTTTACTGTTGATGGTGGAACTGGTGTGAAGCAGAATGCTTAAGTTTGGGGGTCACATTCTTGTGAGATATCAAACAATTGCATCAAACAACTGTAGACTGGTTCAAGCAGCTGGGAAGGCACTAAATAATCAATGCTATGAAGTAAGGAGGCAAACAGAATACAATCCCAATTTCAGGTGAGCTCTCAAATAATATCTGAGTGTATTAGCCTAAGCTGAACTTTATGTTGTTGCAACTTGACAACTTCTGATACCTAAGCTATCTCGTTTACAGCTAGCTTGGTTATCACTGTACTAGATTTAAATCTGTACCCTCATGAATAGACTGAACTGTTATAACAAAAAAATACAAAGAAAAAGAGGACGTTTTTCGGTTCCTTATATGTCAATCCTATGAAACTCCATAACAACCAAAAGAAATTGGAAATTCTCATTGTGGAAGAAGAACTGGACATAACTGGCATTCCTGAGACTTAATGTGATGATTCATGACTGGAATGCTAATATAACTGGTTATTGCATATTCAAAAAGGATAGACTATGTAAAAGAAGAGTAGATAGGGGAAACATTCTACATATTCAGCATTCTACATCTATCTCTTTTAGAATTACTGGTAAATCAGAAGTATAGGTTTCAAATGCACCTAAAGGAATATGATAACAATGCCAAGGTAGAAATCTATTACAGACTATCAGATCAGAAAATGAGATGAGTTTCTTTCAAAATGTTTGTCAATAATGTGTTGAAATAAAAAAACCACACCTATTTTTACATAAACTGGGAGCTATACATTGAAAGTTTTGTGTATATGGTGATAAAGAAATATTTACTGAATGAAAAAAACCAAACCATCAATAAAAAACCAACCACTTTACCCAAGTCAAAATAACTGTTTTGGCCTTCAGAACTTCAGAATCATGAATTAAATTGATAATGACTCTAAAGATAGGAGGTTGGTGGTTGCCTGGGAAACAGTGATCATCACCTGATTTCTTTAAAAGACAGACAAAGAACAGGATGCAGCTTCTCCCCCATCATGTGACACAGAAAACATGCTGTGTTGTGCAGGGTTAATGCAGGAAAGAAGTCTGCCTGGTCCATGCTTTTATATCTTCGGTCTTTAATGGTGGCAACTTTCCTAACCTGCTGGAAATTATGCATGCAGTGGCTACATGGAAAAAGTCAATGAAAAATGATTCAATTGTAAGATCCAAAAAATGAGATAGTGGAAGGCCAAAATAATCAGTACAACGCAAAACTAGGTGCTTTAACTATGGCTTCAACTTTGATGAAAGCCCATCACGGCTGAAGGCAGCAATTTTTAATACAAGTCAACATATCAAACATAAGAAAACTATCAATAGCCATAGAAACCGATTTAGAGTTTACTCGTAAGACGTTAGGAAAATGTATGGCTGACAACTTAAAAGGAAAATAGGGAGGATCTTTTAATCTATATTAGGAGAATAAAAAAAGACACTTTTTCAGACAGAAACTGTGGAATTGCTACAGATGAGGTAGAAAATGTATGAACATTCAGTAAACATGTTCTACTGTATTTTGGAAGAAGTTTGACTATAAGTTTAAATCACCTAAGCAGGATGTAGAAAGAGATGTTAGACACCATTTATTTAGAACTGATATCTTATAATCAAGATGCCCAGAGTATTCCTGCCCAAAGGGCTTACAAAAATGTAATAAAGCGTACAAAAGATCGTGGTGTTCCTAGTGCTACCAGAAAATATCGTATGCCTGGAAGAGGGCTAATGCTGTATCAGTACGGAAAAAATATTAGTAAAAAACTAGAAGGGATGACAATAGTTTTTTCAGGGTTGTTATCCTGGCATGAACCCATGGAAAACATGGAAACACTAATATGGGAGTCAACTGACAAAAATTACAGGTAAAAAACAACGTCAGCCATATTTATGAAAATGGCAGGACTGAATTTGCACATATTCTGTCTTGTCAAACTACCTGATTTCATTCTTCAACAAAATTTCGGACCTAGTTTATAAAAGTAACAGAATAGGTGCAATAATAGCCTTTGTACAGCATTATAATCAGTACTGTAAGACAATCTGATAGTAAATTAATACAAAACAATATCTATAGATCTTACACTAAACAGAACAAAAACTTACTAATTGAAGGACTAGAAAAAACATTTCTGGTGGAGTTCATAGAATCATAGAATCACTTAGGTTGGAAAAGACCCTTGGGATCATCGAGTCCAACCATCAATTCTTCAGACATCAGTATAAAACCTGGAGCTATTCAGTACTTTCACCAATGAGGTAAATGAATAAAAAAACTTATGATAAAATTTGTTGAAGACGGAAAGGCTAGAGAAGGTAACTAAAGATAAAGGCATAGCAGTCATACATATCAATGCCCAAATATTCTGTATATGATAACACTATAACCTCCAAAGCTGAGCTGGTCACATAAACACATAAGACTGGCATAAGACTGTGACTATGCAGATATAAAAAAATCAATTTTCTATTGATTCTGGAAAAAACAGATGAAAGTGTTCACATTTTTATCCTGACCCAAGTGTGCTGTTTTCAGAGACAAAAATGTCAGTTTCATTTTGATATGCATGGCATTTCAAATACTCAGCTGTTTTGATTTTACATGGTTTAGTTGAATTGAAAATTCAAAATATAAAATGCAAAAGTGTGGATATAAAATCTGGAGTATTTTGAGTGAGAACAATCCAGTGTTATAATTTTTTAAAAGGTTAGTTATGGAGCAGCTATATTATTTTTCACAAAATGCTCTAGAATTTCCCAGTACTGTACAGTTAAGAAACTGCAAATCTCAAAGTTCAAAATTCTTACATCATTTCTGTTTCACAGAAGACTATTGAGGACCATTAGTGCTGCCTGGGATTTTTATCTTTTGCTATTCATTAGTTGCCAGCAAACCCTTTTCTGGCACTGGTTGCTGCTTAGCAGCGTATCTATATTGTTAGATATCTTGACTTCATTTAATTGACTTCAGAGTGAAGGATGGAAGCTCAAGTAAGTATGTGACTTTGAAGTTTCTAATGTCTTTTCCACTGGGGGCAGAAGCATCATTTATCTTGAAATTTATATGCATAACATACAAGTGAGCTTCCCCATCCAAAACATCTCTCAAAAACTACAAACATCTTGTATTTTGATAATGCCCATGGATAACCATGCTAGACCTTATTGTAGATGCAGCGTTCAGAGGTGTCACATTTCCGCTGTCCTCTTTCCCCTTCTAGGAACTGTCAAACAGAAAAGGCACAGGAGTCCCATACCTAGGGGGAGAAGCAAGTTCCCTTCTGCTTGCAGATACCTGCTGACTTCCTAGTAAACTGTGAGGATACCTGAGAAAACCACAGACAGTATCTACTTGTGACTCCAACTTTTGTGGCCTAATACCTTTGTTCTTGGCATGCATCACATCTATCTCCGTGGTATATATATAAAGGCATACCTGGTAAGGAAATGCTTCCTTTTGAGATTCATCATCTGAGTTCTTATCACTTGCAGTATTCTACCATCTGGAGCTGCACAATCAGTAGAATGATACAGATCTTCCTCATTCTTTTTTTTTCCTTCTACATGTCATTTTCTTTGCTACTGCATATGAAGATATACAGATAAAATTGTCATCCTCAAACAAAGAGAATACTGCGCTTCCTATCATGAAAATAAACATAGGTCTTGCGCTTGTATTTTATATGAAGCAGAGTTCAGAAGGACTAAAATTAATTATTTAAAAAAAAACAAACTCTCAAAAACCTTAAGCAGAGAGGATTAACTATGCACAAGGACTGATGTGGAAGTAAATTAAACAGGCCTTTTTCTCTCCTGTTTACAAGAACTATCAGAACTGTAGTCCTAAAGACACTGACAAACCCCTGAAAATTACTTTGATTTCCTGACAGCTGCTTTCTATTATTTTGGTCTTATTTTCTCAGAAGTCTGCTGGGAAAATTTCTCATCTACCATGCCTTTTCAGCTTATCTGCCTCATCCCCCTTTAATATCCTGGGTCCTGCTATGTGATCACAAAAATGCAATGAAGGTGCTGGTCATCTGCCTAATGGTCCCTAGTGCCAAAAATTGACTGAGAGGTTTGGAAAAGAAAACCAAATTAAAGCAACCATATGTATTTGTTCCTGGCTACAAAAGAATACAAAGGGAATAATAAATAAAACACTGGTCTCAGGAAATGTTGGAGTCCAATTTTCATCAACATTCTCCATAGAAAACTATTACAAGAAGTGGTTTTCTTAGTCTTTTAAATCACTCTGACTGCATAATACCGTTGTTTAGACTAATTAAAAGGACTATGAACTGTTGATGCCCCAATTGCCTCACAAATTAAGTGTCCTTGGTTAAAATTGTCCATGTAAAACCAATATTAAGTGTTGATCAGTGTCTCTAGTGTCCTGACAGAAATGTCGATCAGTGTCTCTAGTGTCCTGACAGAAACAATAACAAAATAAGTTGCTGTTTTGTCAAGGGCTCTTTAAAGATGCCCTGTTTACTTTTGTTTATCATGCAATAATTTGCAGTTAATTATATAGAACATATACTATTTAAATGCCATATATATATGGGTGCAAAACATCTGCATGTCTTTGGGGTATATTTTGTTCATCTATGGCACCATGCTTTCAAAATCCCACTTCCCTGTGGCATTGCCTTCCAGGTTTTAAAGGTTAAAGAAACCTTAACAGTTTACAAAAAATGCCTCATAGCAGTGAAATTCCCACCCCTCATGGACTTGTTTTTTTGCCAATTACTTTATAGCCAAAAGCAACAGAAATTGCTCGGTACTGCAGATTCAGCACCTGAAATACAACACCTGCAGGAAAGGGCAGGAACAACTCTAACTTACCAAGGAGTCAGCTACCTGGGGCAAAATGTCATTTTTCACTGTCTTTTTGACAGATCAAAGGTCAAAGTAGAGAGAAATCATATGTACGTTTCACTGTATTTTGCAGAGTATGTGTCTCTGTACAGTCCATACATGAACTGTTAAAAAAACCCACCATAATGTGGCTGTGTGGTGTCTAAGGTCTTCTTCACAGTTCTTTTTTTTTTTCCCAACAAATGAGCGGATAACCTCTCATGTTAATGAATAAAGTCTTACATACAAGTTTCATCATGTGAGATTTTACAAATTTATCAGCCTGTACAGAATTCTGACTTACGTTGAATTCTTCTTTGATCTTCTCATATATTTCCGTCTTCAGTCATTCTTTTATCCAGCTACATGGAAAACACTGGGAATAAAAAAAAATATACATTGATTTTTTTGAAACAAAGTCCTGAATATTTATTATGTATTTGCGGACAAAGGACTGTCCATGACTGAGCATGACAATTAAAAGTAATTTTATGGGGAATAATAGCTGGTCTGAGAGTTAGAAGTGGGCGGTATCTGTGAGCCATGTTTCAGTAACAGCTATTAATGGCCACTGTTAACTCTTGTCATCAATGTGAGCTACACGGGATAAAAGACCTACTAAAGGGCAACCAACTTGAAATCCAAACAATAAGAACGCAATCTATATTACAAGCATCATTTCCTTTAATTTTCCATCGAGTTAAATTATGCTTACACTTTATACCAATGCAGCCTGAGTTGACCAATGTTGAGTGACAGGAGAACTTGGCTGATTAAAATACTTTAAGGTGATTCATGTGGTGCTAATAGCGTAGGTAGCAACAACAAATGATGGTGAATAATGAAATGGAAAGAGACAAATAACATTCAGTTAGCTGAGGCTAATTTTGATAGCAAGTGCTGAATACAGTCCGTAGCTATTACGGTGCTGAATGAAATGCATACAGTAAATGTCTCCAATCCTATAAATTACACTCACATATTACTTAAATTATATGCAGGTATCTTGTATTCTGAGATGTCCGTAGCAACCTAATTGCTATCCATTTGCTCCAATACTGTTTACTTTGAGAGACATTTCTGAAAAAAAAAGTAGAAGGAATTACGCTCGGATGCACAACAGAGAGGTCACAGGTACTTGGGAGTATTTACCATCTGCTGACTTTAGTTTCCATCTGTGTGTCTTACTGGCATTAACATTCTTGATCAAATTGATTCAAAATTGATGAAGCTAATACCACTACAAAGTCCTGATATCATCTGATGGTAGCTAAACTCTACGTGTGGGTGACTGGTATTTTGACTCTGGGCGTATGCAGGACTAGCTCAGACTCTGAGAATACAGGGTTTGACTCCCCTCAGGCAGAGTAGGACCTTCATTTAGGTCTTAAACATTCTGAGTAGTGTTCTGACTTCTAGGCATCATATTAACAAAAGTAATTAGGAACATAATTCTCCTGGGTTTCAGTGGGACTTAAGTTCCCAAAAGATAACTGAAGAATTGGACCAAAGCTTTTTATGTAAAAGGAGCATTGTCACTACCATGTTGTCTTCTTTTTGTTCTACTCCAGGGGTTAAATTTTAAATAAAGAGTAAACCTACCTGAAATTTTCAAAAGAAAGAATAAATGGCTATATAATTGCGAGGGATACTGGTTGTTGTCCTTAGTGGACAGTTATGAAAGGTTAGAAATTATATTCACCGCCTCAGCATTTCCTTCTTGGATAATTTACTCATCACATTGTGATTCCAATTGGCGGCTCACAGCTTACCTTTTAAGTCTTGCATATATCCATGGCATTTCGCTTACGTTTCTGGATTCCACTCTGGAGTCCAGTCATCTAAAAGCCTGCATCGAAATTGCAACTGTAAGCATCTACACTCTTTGTTATACCTAGTCTGTGATTTGTTGGAGTGAGATTGTTTACAGTAAACGGATCATTTTTACCTCATTTTCTTTCTTCACCTTATTATTTTCTGTTCTTTGTCTGATGGAAAGAAAAATGTTTTCCCTCATTTTATGGGTGTAATACCAAATGTTGATTATGCTACTCAATCAAATCCCAACAAAATTGCCTAAAACACATGGCTATCATCTGATAATATTTCATAGGATAATTAGTGGTTTAATACCCAAGTACATAAACGTTTTGTATTTGTAGATATTAAATTTCTTTATGTTTTATAAATAAATGTGATATTTTCTACAGAGTCCTATTCAAAACATTCTGTATATTTTCTGATGTCATTATTATTTTGTAAGATTTTGGTTAATAATGCCAGTTCACTATTGACGGTGGCAACAACGTTTATCAATTATAAATTCAACACTTCAGCTGTCATGGGTGATCCAGTGAAAAAAATTCACTGCTTTAAAGGCAATTTTGTATTCTCATTGCAATTAATTGAAAACTAGGTCAACAGCCACTCCAGACAGACAGTGATATTAAATGGGGGGGCGGGGGGGAATGTTATACAGAAATAATTAAGCACTTGCTATATTAAATCGTGATAACATTCTTTCAACTGTACCCACTGACATGTAAATTTGAAAGCAAATTCTTTTGTTTCATGTTATACCCATTTTGAGGACTGCAACACAATGAAAACATCACTTTTCTTTGGAACCTCAGTAATTGCTATGTGATAAACATGCAGCCATACTGCATGATAATGAGTGGACTCATATATAGAAACTAGTAATTAAATTTTTCTTTTTTAAAAGTAAAAAACTACCTTAATTGCTAGCTAATTTATGCACCTGATTTTTCAGGTGCTTGTACATACTCATTAAAAATGACCTCCAAGAAAAGCAGGAATGCTGAAAAAGGAGGGAGAATGACAGGTTGGCTGCTACTAAGTTTAGCCTTTTTCTGTGCTGGGAAATGCTTCTCTAAGTACTGTAATTATATATGATAGAAACTTTCAGAAACTTTTCATATTCAACAATATTACAATGCTAGTAACAGACCTGTCAGTATTTCTCTTCCAAATCCCTGTTTACCACTTCGCTACAAAATCCACTACAGGATGAAAGATGGTGTGTACCATATTAGCCTGGAAACGAACAGTTTTGTATTGTTTTGTTACATAAAATCTACCCTTTTCCTGTCTGAAAATTATTAAATTATTTATTATATTCTAATATGAAGAAAGAAGCAAGGAAATGAAAGAATGAATTTGTTTTAGTCAATGCAGAATAAGTGGACTAAAAATTTGGTTTTAACATAAAACTGAGGCTACATAAAATTAGTTGCAGCACATGTACAATGACCTCAACTCATTACCTTAATATAAATGTCCTTAAAGCTTCACACAGATCAGCAGGTTGTGAAGCACTGGCTGCCGCCTCCTACTAATAAATACCTTACAGTGGAGAGCAGTGCATAAATGTAGGTCTTCATTTTCTGCAATAAATGCATTGATAATATTTGAGAATTAAAAATACCAATGTACACAGTAGCCATGATGGCTTTATAGACATAAAAATCCAAAGGGTACATTTATTGTCTTCTGGGATTAAGTCTGCCTCACAATACTTTCACAGACACATTAAAAATTTCATGTGCATCTGGTGTCAGGGACAACCACTTTCTTCACTGATAACCCCACTAAAGTTACATAAAGGTCCTAACAGAACTCTCACCTGCACTCTTTGGTCAAGCCAAAATGTGCCCAGGATTTTCAAAGTCTTAAATGACCTTCTCCAATCACTGATCCACTCTTGCTTTACCTCCTACACACTTTGGAATACAGTTTTCATGTTAAGGACATCTATGGGGCAGATGTTGTCCTTGGTAAAAGGCAAACACACCCACTAGCAGTTTTTTCGTTTTCACCTAGCTGTGACTGAATTCCTCTCTGCTAAAGTAAGGGGCTGAACTCTGCTGAGTATTTTGAAGACAATCTTTTTAAGCTATGTAAAGTCCAATACTCTATTGTGCAGTGTCAAAGGTCTTTAGAATCACTTAAAAAACATTAATTCCAATAGAATAATTTCTTAGGTATCCTGCTATATGAACTGATAGGAGAATGTCACAATGGTGGAGTGATCTCCATCTCTGAATGCTCAGGGGTAACATATGAAGAACAAATAATAACCAGGTCTCTCTAATGCATCTTACCTGTCTTTTTCTAAGCTTACCAAAGCTTCATAAATCAAATAGAGATGCTGAACTTTAGATTAGGGACCACATCTTCCTAAGTACTTGTATGGTAGCTAATACAATGGACCATAATCAAGGCTTTATTGAAAACTAAATATTAAATAGCAATAGCAATTCAAATAATACCACCATCTCTCTAGAGCACAGTACATTGATTGCCTTGTACTTTTCATAGGATAATTTTAAAAGTAAAATAAAATGTGGATTGATTGTACATCAAATATGGAATGCCATTATGTGTAGTACAAGCGTGGCAAAATGTTCTCTAAAGGAAAATACATACTAATACCTAAAGCCCACTGTTCTGCTTCCTTTTTCATTATAGCTGATGTTTCATTTTAACATATACATTTGAAACTCACTTTGTGTTTTAATGGAATGCTCTGGGCCAAATTGATCCCCCGTGTAATGTTGCATGTGCATGTCAGACAATTATTATAATTTTTAATGGCATGAGTTTGGGGTGGCTGCATTATTCATGTGGGGCATATTGATGAGAAGGTCATACAGGTCACTGCAAGATTTTAAAATACTTATGCAGTTCAGAAATGTACTTTTTACATACATACTTTTAAAATGCGTGCTTACTAGTTTTGCTTTTTTAATCGATGAGTACTAATACTATTTATTTCACCCTCTCTCTATAAGGTCAAGTTTCATTAACTACTATTTGCAGTATCAGAATGAAAGGAGGACTACAATAAGCTTTAAATTAGAAAATCCCAAAAGAAAATTCCAGTCTTGTAGCAGATTCTCACTCTCTTAGAAGATTAATGAAGCAGACTTGTAGAACATTTTCTGTATCCTGTGGCTATTCATTTAACATATTCATTATGCTGGACATCATGTTATGTTTGAACATTTGCAAGAACCTGCTCTATTTTTTAGCAACAAGGCCCCTGAATTTACTTCATTATGAAAATATTGTTAGGTTCTGTAGGGCTGTCTATAAGAAATACTTGAAAGAGTTCATTATATTTCTGACATCATTATAACAATACCCTGAAGGTGTGTTTTATCTGTTGTGGTGACTCTATGCCCTTTCTTCTTGCAGCTCCTGCAATAGCGGATGCAGCCAAGGAAAAATGGCATCATATACATATTCTTACACATTATTCCTGTTCCCCTTGGAGCTATAGTTTTCAGCTGTGAACTGAAGGAACCCAAATAGGTCTTGTAATTTACATCATGGACTAGACCACCCACAGGCAGCTCCAGTATTTGGAATGCAGAAACATGATATAGAAAACTATCCCAGAGTTTCATAAACTGCCATCTGACAGGAATAAATGCTTACTTTGAGTGGAGGTATGTATAGAAAATATCCTTCATTTGACATGGTAACATCATGGCTTTGCATTGACCGAGGGCTGAGTGACTCAGTATAATGAGCCACGGCCAAGAGGACACTGCAAACAAGGCCTGAGCATAACGAGCCATGGCTGACATAACAATGCAAAGAGGATCTGAGGGTAATGAGCCTTGGTGTGGGCCGCGGATCAACAACTGACAGGAGAATGGTACCTGAAACTGCTGGAAGGGTGTACTGCGATCTTATTGGCAGCTTGTGTCAACATCTGGCTATAAAGACACTTGGCAGCAAAGGCTGGGGTAATGGGGGAGCACTGTTACATGGACATCCAACACAGCGTAGAAGCAGAGTGCCTGAGGTGGTACTGCTATGCATTGGTGCTGAGCCTCTGCCCAAGAGCTTGACACAGAATGGTCAGAGGGAGTGTCACATTCCCCTGGGCTTCACTGTGCTGCCTCACTGGGCCGGTAACTGGGGTGGGTTTCAGTTAATTGCGTGTACATGTGTGAAAAGCTTTTTCTGACATAGCCTATTTATTGCTTGGTACACTTAAATTGAACTTAGCAATGTCACAGCGTTTAGTGTTCCATTTCCCTCAGGGACATCATTCCATTCCTTTTTGCAGTATTCGAGGATAGAACTTATAATTTAGGTTTCGATCACTTTTCAGAAGCATTGACCATCACTTGCCTTCAATCTCTCAAATCACATTTAAGAAAAACATCATGGCCTACAGAGAGTAGGTACAAACACCCCAAGAAGAGCTCGAGAAACCTGAGTGATTTCTATGTGTTGTGAGCATTTCATGACATTTACGTACAACAGTGTTTGGAAAATACAACATCAGTCAGAAATGAAGTTTTGAAAAATCCTGGTAACAGATACAAGACTACGGTTTCGAGGTCTGGAGCAACTAGTATTAAAACTCTATTGCCAAAAAGCAAACGTCACTTAGATGCCACTTTGAAAATTCTCCTTGTTTTGTGAATATCCAGAGGTAGCTAACCAAATCCTTTGCAATCAGGAAAAAAAGCCCCTGCTGTTGTTGCTTTTCAAGAAATTATCCTGTGTAAATTATTGAAAAGATGAGTCACTATTTCCACAATTTCCTGTAAACACACACATATTTCATGAGATCCTGTGGGAGAGGAATATTTTAGAAGCATAAAACCATGAACTTATAATTAACTTCTGTACTTTGGAAATGTCTCACACACATGGGCCAAACATTCATTTTTTTAACTAAAGATTTACATTCTCACTAGAAAGATCAACTAATTTTTTATTTCATAGCTTTGTTTTTTAACCAGCACTTCTTTAGCTGTGCTTCCTTTCATCAAATTAGTGTATACTTGCAACAGAATAGGGTATAGACCAATTTGTTAATCGAATCCCTTCTCACTCCGTTACTTTTTCCTCTTACGATCCCTGCATGTTCTTGGTGTTAATCATGAAAACACTTAAGAGCGGTTCTTGTTAAAAATATAACTCAAGAATTCAGCATGACCTTTTACATCTAGACCCTGATTTAAGAGCTAACACAGCTAAAAGCATAAGATACTATGCTGCTGTAGCACGTTAAAAGGTCAAATTTAAATGAGTTCAGGTTGAGATACTGTTCTTTATCTTTGGGAGGAATCAATTATGAACTCCAGTTAAATATATAACTCTCACGGCTTTATCTCAAATGACATACATTGATGAATTTTGGCCATAATTATGCTAGTATTAACAAATACTTAACATCTGACTCCTAATCAGTCATACCAAAATCAAGAGGTATTTAATGTTTGCAAAATTTAGTATACGTATTGGTGTTTGGAGGACTTATGTCTTCTACAGTAAAGATCAGATATGTGTGCAACAGTATTTCCCAAAGTATTAGTCCAAAGGGAGATTCCCATCCTCAGTCAACATAGTAACTTTTACCTTACACTGATCACTCAGGATGTTTTTAACAGTTAAGATACTGAAGGAAGAACTGGTAATTACCTTCAATAATTCCGTTGTGGAGAAGGGCTGACTCTGGATGCTGGGTTCAGAAACTCTTTCCTTTTTCTCCATTTCTTCATATGAGGTATCTGTGTTAGCTGTGAGGCAGCCGGGGTACAGGAGCCAGGTGGAGCCTTTGCAAGAGCTTTTTTTCCCCACTGCTGCTAAGATCATTAATCTCTTCTGTTCAGATCTTGTAATGGCATCCATTTTGCCTGTGGAGGTTCCCAGCAAGGTCAGTGTGTGTCTCTAGAAGCGGCTCTTTATGAAGGAATGAGTTCCGTATACCTAAAGTCCCAAATTAAAAAACATATCTTACTCATCTGTATGTGCGTATTTACATATATATGTGTGTGTGTATGTGCATGTCAGTGTATATATGTATGTATATATATACACATATACAGATATACACACTAAGAAAAAAAGGAAATAATGTGGATAGGGGCTATAACCATTGTTTCAACTTGTTTATCGGAACAGCTACATCATGCTTCAGTGGAAATTGTTGGACTTTTGCCATTGACTTCAAAGGAATCAGATTCAGGCCACTAAAAAAGCAAATTTTTGAAACCAATAATATTTAGAAAGCCTGGCTTTCATGATATGAAGCTCAGAGTTTACTCTCCCCTATGTAGAAATAACCTGTAGGGGGGAGAATGGGACCTTTAGATAATTAACTATTCAGTAAGTCTTAAGGAGCTCAATAGTGCTTTTTATCTTCAAAGTGCTTTTTAAACATTAACTAAGTAATCCTCTCAATCCTCTGAAGTAAATAATTTGGTATGTATTATCCTGGTGAAGAACTGCTATAAATTAAAAGGAAATGCTGAAAATAGTACTTTTCATTTACATTTTTTTAAGTAGGAAAAGGAGAAAAAATGCAAAAAACTCAGGCTGTGATTCTGCATTCCCTTGGTACTTACTCCATTTTAAGAGTTATTGCTCCAAAGGAAAAATATAATCTGTATGACTGCCCATTGCCAGAGATGGAAAACCTACTGCCTCTGAATTACTCTAGAGAACTTTTCTGATGTTGAGTTTGCAATTGAGTTTATGGGTGAGCTGAGCATCAGGTTTATGCTTCTGTTCTGTGCCCTTACCTGTCCTCCTGAATGATTGCAAATGACACAGTAGAATGTTAGGATGAAGAAATGAAATTCTGAATGAGATAATAGAAACGATTCTGATAATCACATCAGGAAAAATGTGAATTTACTTCATTCCAGGAATCCAGTTTTTACATGGTGTAAATTGTGTGTCAATTCTGATAATGAGATGGTTTATTTTTCCCTTCTTCTGATTACTGAGGAAAAGTATGTCAAAGAATACCTTTTCCCACGATAATATGCCTCTGATTATCTAATTCAGGATTTTTTCCTGTTTTGAAAAAAATAGCACCTTCATCAGAAATAATCTAAAAGAAAGGAACACCATGGTCTCAGCCCAATCCCTGCTCTTCAGGGACTCCAAATCCTTCCAATCTTTGTTTCATCACATTATAATAAGAGCTTCAGGTAGCAGCAGAACCTGTATTCTAGGTTAGTGATGCTAATCCTGCTTTGTCCTAAATGTCCACAATGAATGTGCCATAAAGATGGTTGTAGGAACCTTCTACACAAAGTAGAATAGTGTCATGTAATACAATACTGTGAAGCATCCTCACAAACAGATCCAGTCTCTCTGTAACTTGGGGATGTCCTTCACTTTGTGTTCGTGTTGTTGGGGCAGCATTCCCTGCTTACTCATAGCTCTCAACTCCCTATTTGAGATAACATTTGGACAAGTATCAGTACTGATTCTGTTTGAGTTCTTGAGATGCTCTAGGCATTACCGTCAAATCTTTTTTTAAATCTAAGGATAATATAAAACTTCAGAAAGATCTAAGAATTATATAACCTTTTTGGAAAAAAAGGTTAATCTTTTTTTACGGGTTATAATGGTTCTTGTTTATGAATTTATATAAAAAGGTGAACTTCAAATAATTCAAACTTTTAATTTTTCTTTCTATCTGTTGCCACTACATATGTAAGGGTTTACATCCTAATACTTTTTCCCCCCCTGAAAATTAATTAAAACTGCCCATGTTTCCAATATTTTCTGTTACATATACAGTTTTCCTTAACATGCTCATCTTAAATTCAACATTTATTGCTATTTCCACAAAGACTTTTTCACCAAAACATTTTTCCCCAACATTTTAGTAAATGAAGTTATTTTGATTAAAACTTGTAGACATTTTAGTAAAAATGAAAAGCACCCCACTATCTAAAATACAGCAAAATGAAAGCAGTTTAAGTTTTAATGGTAGGAAAATTACATCCTTTTCCCCCACAGATTCAAGTGTTAGCAATTGTGATTGATAACAAGCAGATTCTAATTAAGTGTTAGCCATTAAAAGGAAACCACAATGGGTTCAGCTCACTGTTAATCTACAGTTTATTTTCTACTCCACAGTTGGTTTACAAGCTAAAGTTTCCTTCAATTCCAAACATTCTAAAAGAAGGACCAGAATAAAGAATTTCTTAGAGACTGTCATTCCTCTCAGTCTGCAGGTACAAATCTTACTCTAAAACCAAACTGCCATGCTGTTAAAGGTTTTACTATTTGAAAGGTTTAGCTATTAAATTTTTCATCCCTGATACACATTTAGGAATAAGTTTGCCAATTGATAGAAGTGTTGAAAGTACATATAACCTAAAACTTCAGAGAACCAAGGCTTTGAAATCATTCAGCTGCAGAGAAGAGAATAAATAGAATTAAATCTTCTACAATTTCAAAGGAGTTAGTTTTGCAGCAAGAAGAAATCAGTGAAAAACTACCAGACATGCCTCTTTTCATATGAAATAATTTGATGTTGGGAGTGAGGTATGCCTCCTAGACTGTTAGAGACAGGAAATAATTTTCATATACTTGGATTTGGGATATGCATGTCAGTTCACACCTTCTACATACAGTTCAAAGATGAATACAATGAATGAAATATTATTTTCTAAAAGGTATCTGGAGAAGTTAGAGAGTGGTCCAAAAATCAAAAAGAAAAATATCAATGTAAACATAGTAGATATGCTTCATGCCCAAAAGTAAGCCAGTTAGTGCTTGACATGCTTTAAAAAAACCCAACAAACTTCCCCTTGAACACCTGTTTCACTCTCCAATCAAGCATATGACACTGCCTGCTATTTAAGACACTGAATTAAAAGGACTCACTAGTTCAGTCAGTTACCAAAATCATCACTGCCCAAAACTAGAATTCACACTGTCCTTTAGAAAGTTCAGATCCTGACCAAAACAGTGACAATAAGGACACTTTTTTGAGAGATACTCTCACAAGAAGAAAAAGAGTGTATAATTATTTATACTGGAGCAAGGAGAGCTGAGAACTAATAATGTTCTGTGATAATAGTTAAAAAGAACTTCCTCAACAATGGGACAATTGATTCACCATGAAAATAAGCTATAAAAGACACTTAGGAGAATCTTCCATGAGCAGAGTTATAAAATATTCATGGGGTGCCTCTACATCCAGTGTGTAACTAGGATACTGTTTCTGGAGATGCCATTACAGAAATATGATATTCAAAATATGAACATCTGGTAATCAGATGCATGGCAGCGTAGTACTTACATGAGAAACATGATTTATTCCCAAGGAAGGATATTAATTCTAAACACAGGGCTTCCAGACTTTCTGGAAGACAAAAACATGAAAGAGACAGAGGGGAAAGTAGGGCTGTCCGTATCAGGAGAAAAATCAGAACTGAAAAATTGCTATAGCGAGCCTCAGAGAAATATAATGAATCAATCTGGGATTAAGCTACCAGATAGGAAAAAGAATAAGGATAGCACTAGGGAGGTTGTACAGACCTCCAGGGCAAGAAGAGACATGAGAATAAAATTCTGCTTAAAGATGAGGTGAGAAAAAGAAGGTAAAAAAGCCCCACAAGACTATGAGAATTCATAATTCCAACCCTCTAATTACCAAAAAACCTCAGAGACACAGAGGAGGAGAAATATGGGAATGAAGATGTAGTGAATGATTACATCTGAATTAATTAGGGACACAAACATGTGAGTGCAAAGACCCTATTGGCAAGCATATTTGTTTGGCATTAGCTAGTGACGAGGATGGAATTAATGCTTTTAGAAAATTGAAATAGTCTTGCAAAGCAAATTTAATGTGAGGAGTCAATAGGCCATCTATATCCCAGTGCAATAATACATGGAATAAAAGCTTCAAAGGAAGCTTTTTCTACTCCACAGCTGGTTTACTTCGGTTTACTAAAGTTTCCTTCAATTCTGTAGAATGTAGAATTTCCTTCAATTCTACATGAATTTACACAGGCCAGCTGAAAAAAATAGGAAGAAATGTGCTAAGTAATGGACATGAAAGACAAATTCTTTGTCTCTGTAAAATGGTGCAGCTCCATTAACTTTTTCATACAGTTCAAGACAGGAAGGATCCATTAGATCATCTATTCTGACCCTGTATATCATAGGTCATTAAATTTCATTTTTGATTGTGCTCAGTAGTTTATGTTTAATGTATTACAGAAAAACATCTAATCTTGATTTGAAGGCAGAGAGACGGAGAATCAAACACTGCCCTTAGCTTTTTGCTCTGAAGGTTAAATACGATTGCTGCTGTGAAGTTGTGCCTTATTTCTCATTTGAATTTGTTTGGCTTCAGCTTCCAACTAGGAGTTCTTATTACAAGAATTTTTTTTTCTTCTAGCTTAAATAGTCCTTTAACACTTAGTATTTTTTTTCTTGTACTTCTAGATCACAAGCAAATCACTTCTTTGGAAAGCTATACAGAACAAGTTCTTTGTTGTTGTGCCTCTCTATAAAGCAGCTTTCTCCTTTTCCCTTTTTTAACCCTCCCATTTTTGGCACCCACAAGTCTTGTACTGGTCAAAGTAACGTTACCTCTCTACCCACGTTTGTTTACCCCACACAAATACCACCAGGCACTTTGTGTATACTTTGCAGTCATCATTTTTGCAGATCATCATACTGAAGTTCAAATTGAGCTAGGCATCTATTGTGTCTTTTGAGGCACTGAAGATGAGTTGTCTACATTTCCTATATAGTCAAGATAGATTTCTTCAGAGGATGAGCCATATTTCAGGTGAGTTATCTCCATTTACCTCATAGAGAAGACAGAGAGACTGAGCTCCTCGTTTGAAAACTGGTATTAATAAAACACAGTAGGAGGTATACACAAAGACAACTCAGTTCTCTACAATGTACCTGGAATTTTATTGTCTTTCCTGGTAATTTCTAGAGCCAGTAGGATGAAAGCAAATTCTTCTAAACTTGTTACCCATTTCTCCTCTGGCTCCACATACTCTCCACAGTTTCCTTTGTATTAATAGAATCATAGAATAGTTTGGGTCGGAAGGGACCTTAAAGATCATTTCGTTCCAACCACCCTGCCATGGGCAGGGACACCTCCCACTAGACCTGGTTGCTCAAAGGCCCATCCAACCTGCCCTTGAACACCTCCAGGGATGGGGCATCCACACCTTCCCTGGGCAACATATTCCAGTGTCTCACCTCCCTCACAGTAAAGAATGTCGTCCTACTATCTAATGTAAATTTCCCCTCTTTCAGTTTAAAACTGTTACCCTTTGTCCTATTGCTACATTCCCTCATAAAGAATCCCTTCTCATCTCTCCTATAGGCCCCCTTTAGGTACTGTAAGGCTGCTATAAGCTCTCCCCAGAGCCTTCTCTTCTCCAAGCTGAATAACCTCAACTGTCTCAGCCTGTCTTGATAGGAGAGGTGCTCCAGCCCTCTGATCATTTTTGTGGCTCTCCTCTGGACTCGCTCCAACAGGCCCATGTCCTTGTTATGTTGGGTGCCCCAGAGCTGGACACAGTACACCAGGTAGGGTCTCACAAGAGCGGAGCAGAGGGGCAGAATCACTTCCCTGGACTTGCTGGCCATGCTTCTTTTGGTGCAGCCCAGGGTTACGGTTGGCTTTCTGGGCTGCAAGCGCACATTGCCAGCTCATGTTGAGCTTCTCATCAACCAGCACCCCCAAGCCCTTCTCCTCAGGGCTGCTCTCAATCCATTCTCTCACCAGCCTGTATTTGTGCTTGGGATTGCCCCGACCCACGTGCAGGACCTTGCACTTGGCCTGGCTGAACTTCATGAGGTTCGCACGGGCCCATGACTCAAGCCTGTCAAGGTCCCTCTGGATGGCATCCCTTCCCTCCAGTGTGTTGACCGTGCCACACAGCTTAGCGTCATTGGCAAACTTGCTGAGGGTGCACTCAATCCCACTGTCCACGTCACCAACAAAGATGTTAAACAGCACTGGACATCGAGCTGTTGAACGCAACCCTTTGAGTGCGGCCATCCATCCAATTCCTTATCCACTGAGTGGTCCACCTGTCAAATCCATGTCTTTCCAATTTAGTGATCAGGATGTCAGGTGGGACAATGTCAAACGCTTTGCATAATTCCAGGTAAATGATGTCTGTTGCTCTCCCCTTATCTACCAATGCTGTAACACCATCATAGAAGGCCACCAAATTTGTCAGGCATGATTTGCCTTTGGTGAAACCATATTGGCTGTCACCAATCACCTCATTATTTTCCATGTGCCTTAGCAAAGATTCCAGCAGGATCTGCTCCACGATCTTGCTGGGCACAGAGGTGAGACTGACTGGCCTGTAGTTCCCTGGGTCTTTCTTTTTCCCTTTTAGAAAATGGGGGTTATGTTTACCCTTTTCCAGTCAGTGTGGACTTCATCAGACTGCCACGATTTTTCAAATACAATGGAATGCAGCTTAGCAACTTCATCCACCAGATTTGATAGATCGTTGTCTGCAAATTCTGGGAAAGAGCATCTCTGTACCTTTTGATGAAGAATTTACCAAAAATTATGAGCAATTTTTTAATCTCTTCCTTCTTGTCTATCTGTATTTATTTCCTCTTTGCCTGTGTTAGTAATAAAAGTTGCAGGAGCAAGGGTAAAAAATGCAACAGAGCCCTTTACTTATCTTTACATGCAAGCTTATTACTTACTTCCAAACCACTGGCAATACCACCAGGCACTCACACTTCAACCAAGGCACTAACGTTGTTTCAGCACTTAATATGAAATATTATAGTCCATCAATGCACAGTCTACAATGAAAATTGGTGTTCCATAAAGAGAACTTGTAGAGCAGGCTGATTCTGTATACACCATTTATTTCTACTGATGACTTTTCATAACTCACTTCCAGCTCTGTTTTGCTCCATCACTCATGAGTTATGAGGTCATCTATCACTCGTGGAAATAAATGATACATCATGAGTTATCCTTTTGTAAATGTTGTGTTAATATATTTAACTTGTATCATTTTGATATTTCCTCAGAAGAGGATATAGATTTGTTTATGGGATATCAACACATTTAATTATCGTACTGCATGTTAAAGTAACAATAAGGCAGCTCCAGTCATACCTATTTCTATCACAAAACATGACTACGTAAATAAATATTAAACTGATTTTGTTTTTTTCAACATTGAACTCCAAAAATAATATGCATCAAGAAATCTCTCATCGAGCTGGAAAAAATTGCTACCCTAGACACTTCCCCAAACGACCTTCCCTTTATTCTTTGAATCTTGCATTCTGATTTTGTCATCTAGAATATTTTCATTCTTCTCAAACAATTCCCTTCTCTTATGCACCAAACTAAATGGTGCCTGTAAATGAATACAGGAAAAGTCAGTGCATTTTGTGATGTTTTTCTATGTTGTTGGGGTTTTTATTCCCTTTCTTCTTCTTTCTTGGCTGATGAGAAACTATTTATTTATTTACTTAGAGACCTCATTAAATCTGCCAAACACTATTAAATTGCCATCTCATAAATAAAACAGTATGGTGTGTACATGCCCTGCAACCAGCCTTTGGTCCTACCCAGGCAGAAACTTGAGTTTTCCAATAAATCAGTTACAGCAATAAGAACAGATGGCTCAGCTCAAGATGTTGAACTTGTTTGTCCTTTCTGATCTTGGGTCAGTTTCTATTGTCTCATAATTCAATTCAAGCAACCTTTGGATGACCACAATTTCAGAGTGCCAATGTAACACTGATAAGACTGACGAGAGTAAGAAGGATAGGTAAGCACTGGGCCCGTCCAGTGGGTGTTACTTTTGCTTTTTCCCCACTGCAGGATCCCTGTCCCCTAGCCAGCCCACAATTCACAAATCATGCAGAGCAATGTAGGTAATGGGGAAATAATCCGTCCCAGAATTTAAAAATCATGTTTAGTGATAATGATTGACCTCCAAAACCCCATAACTCTAGCTAACAAACCCTATGTAGCTGATCTCAGCTGGTGTGACAGTGAAAGGAAAATAGGATGTTGCTGAGGTGACTTCAGTCCAAATCAGATTTTACAAATACATTTCTTGAGGAATATTCTATGCAAATCTCTCCAGTGAGGATGAGAGAAAGTAGTTACACCCCCCTCCTTATAAAAATAGAAAGTCCCCTTATTTGAGAAGGTTGTGTATTTATCTGAGTGTTTAGGCCACCTATGGAATAAAACATCAAGAACAATTAAAAAAAAATAAAATTGTAGATAATTAAAATATGAAATGAACTTGTTCATTCTCAAATTTGTGAATAAATTTAAAATATTATATAAACTATTACTTTTTTTTTAAATGGTCATCAGAATAAATTAAGTAGTTTTATTAACACAACTGATATTGCATCGATTTATATAAACTTGCACATTTTAATGTAGTGACATAATTAATCTTCAAATTTTTTACAAACACTAAGTATTACTTAAAGATTGTTTTTCAAAGACTGTCTTTAATAATAGCACAGAGCATCGTTATATACTGGTAAGGGTCGTACTTCAATTTCTTGTCCTTGACCAGATTGAGTAGATTTTTGAAGAGTGCTTAGACACTGTTGATTTCTTTTCATTGGAGACAAGCATCATTTCAAAAATCAACAAAGCACTATTCACTGTCATTCTACACAAAACCAGTTAAGATCTGCAAGATGTAAACCATGAGTTCTGGTTACTTTTTTTTTCCTCTACATAAATTTATTGATCAACATTGCCTAGAGCACTTAATGAATTATCTGCAGAACTCTGAAGGCAAAGTGCTAGAAATATGAAGTTGCTGAAATATAAAAGTGTAATTTTCATACTGCCAGTATTCTTTCTCTTGAGGGAGGGATAGGGAATAGTGTACTTCTGTCCTTGAACAAAGAAGTGTGTCTCTGGACACAGCAGAGGCAATACTCATAGGACAAAAGTCTATTTTTGCCATGTATGCTTGGAGCCAAATTTCATCCCACGCTCCAACCTCTTTGTAAACAGAAAAAGATTGTGCTTACAGGAAGAACTGGAGGAAGAGGATTTGGAGGTGATGTTTCTGTTGAAGTACTGGGCTTTCCATTACCTGTTTACCTCTTTGGCATGTAAGGAACATTTCTGGATGGACTTAGTCTGGGGAGTGCAAAGCAGGTTATACCGCACTTCCATGATTTGCCATCATGCAAACTGTCTTGTTAGCTACTCTAAGTTGTGTGTGCTGTTTCAGACCCTGGATAAATTGTAGACAAAAGGGTAAGTAGTTGACTTTTTAAATTAATCCTTTGCCTTTCCTTTTCCCTTTCTTTTCCTCCCAATTTGAACTGCAAAGAGTTTAAGAGGATCTGTTCTATGGTTCATGTATATTTTGAGGCTATCTCATCATACAAAACATAAAATTTCATGTCAATCAGAAGAAAAGCTTCTTTTTAAAGATTGAAAAACACTTTTTTTGCTCTTAAGATTTGGGTCAGATGTCACCTACTTCTTTCCAGGTAATTAGCAATGAGGAATAGCATTGAAAAAATAAGTAGGTAGGAAGTATTTCAGAACATGCCTCTAAGGGATAGCAATAATTTAATAAGGGATAACTAGCATAGTACAGCATAGGGAAAATCCTACCCACCTAACTTTGTGGATATTATAGTGGAACTTACAAATTCTATCAGCAGATGACATTACTTATTTATATTTTTAGAAAGTCTTTGATGAAGTTCCTAATGACAAGCTTCTATTAACTATAGAGTTCTGTAGTCAGATAGTGAAAATCGGTATCTAATTAAAACATGCTTTAACTCAGCCCAGTGATCTAGCTCACTGGACACAGTTCTTGTTCCAGTGAGGTCAATCTTCAAGCCTCTTTTTCTTAAGCAAACATACGCTAGCAGAGGAAGTGTTTTTTCTTCACCTAAATTTAGTCATCTTTAAAACAGACTGACTGAACTTGTTGCCTAGGATTCCTCTGTAGGTATTGAAGATGGAAGCGATGAACGTTCTAGCAGCTCCTCTTTCTCTCTGTTAGTTACCAAGGGAGTATTGGTGACTAACAGAGTGACAAATAACTTTTAGATGGCTGAATTAAATCAGATAATGAATCCACACTTGCAAACCCTTCCCAGCCTTCAGTTATTCAGCAGTCACTAAGTCAAATGAGTAACAATAGCAAATAAAATCAGAAAACGGTGGGAACAGTTATCGGTATAACTATCTTCCATCTCCAAAGTTGGAGATAAAGATGACACAGGGGTACAAAAGGGTTAGTGTACTGCAAAAGGCAATTGAATTGATGTGGTATTATTTAGGTGAAGAAACAGCATACCCTACATTTATCAAAGTAGAACATATTCCACTGGAATTTTGGTATACCTGAATCAAAAGGAAGGAAGTTCACCAACTCCTACACAAAGAAGTAAATTTGCTTTCAAGAAACTGGTGGTTCTAGGAAGAAAACGTGCAATCTGTATATGAGAGTAATTTGATGACAAAAAATTGAAGGCTGTCACTTTCCTTTGGAAGAAAAAAAGATTGTCCTCGTAAGAAACAAATTAATTGTATCACAGTATTTTCAGTAAGCACATTCAATAGAAATAACGAAATGCAGGAGAAAAAACTAATTTGTGGCACATTTTACATAGTGCTTTACACATCACCCTGAGCAGTGCCGTGCAAATAAACAGGTTCTGATTCTATAACATTCTGGTCTTGAATCTAAAATTTGAATTTAAAAAAGGCAGATTGCAAAAAAGTAAAAAAAAAAAAAAAAGTAAGATCAAAAAAGTACCCGTATTCTTCAAAAAATCTGAATACATTATAGGAGGTACTAACGTGGCTACTCTAAGTTGTGCAAATCACTGCTTTTTATTACAAGCAGAGAAAGAAAGCAGAGAAAGATCTAGAGAATTCTGATGGAAAAGTAATTACTGATACTGTCCATTTTGACTTTAACTTGAGGGGGGGGGGGGGGAACTACCACCCAATACAGAAAACAACAGTTGACAGAGCATCCTGTAACAAGTGCTTTCTTTAGTTATCCATAGTCACTGACGGATAAGGTCTACAATATCTTGGGAGATTAGTTGGATTCTACTTATAACTTTAGTAATCATTGATGATGATAGTATTTTAAAATCTGTCAGAAGGGAAAAAAATGACAAAGTTCCTTAACGCGACTGTTGAAAACTTGTAATTTCATACAGTATCACGAGAAATTGAAACAAACTTATGAAACTGTATTTAGAATGAAGAGAAAAGATGATCCAAAGACCTTCTGAATTAACCAGTAGAAGATTCATCTATTTTCAAATTTCTAATTGATTTATTTCACACTTCTGAAAATCCAGAATTATCCAGAAGCTCTGTAGGGGAAATACCAGCAAAGGAAATTTCCAAATATATGAACCGATCTAACATCTAGGTAGTGATCTAACAAACGTGTCAGAACATCAACATGCTGATACTTTCTAACTAAAGTAGTCTTCCCATCTGCAGTTAAGCAAATAAATCATCAAAATTTTGTGAGATCTCTCCTTCACCTCTGTCACTGGGTGCAGTTTCAAATTATATTGGAAAATACCTAATGGCAGAATGCTACCACTAGTTTCCACTTTTTCCATCCTTGGCCTAGTATTCAAATGCAGTCTATTCAGTTTGTGATCACACAAGGAATCACTCTGTAACCAATGTAATAGAAAAAAAGTAAATTACAAAAACCCTCAAAACATTTATTTTATTTTCCATGAGATCACAAAATTGAGGGGGGAATGGAGGAGAAAGCATAACTGCCCATTTTGAGGACAGGCTACTGATAGGCAAGTATAAAGATAAAATGCCACCTATCACTCCTGAGATACAATTACTCTTTCTCAGAGTTAATGTTTAGATACTCAAAGTGATCTGGGCATTTGAATTTCCTCTGGTACCTGCCATCACCTGCTGAGCACCTTTCAACTCTCACTGAAGCCAGCCAATGAGAGATGAAGAAACTCGGTACCGCACATGGCAAAACTCCCACTGAGCCAACAGCTGAGATCTGAGACTTAAGAAACAGCAGGCATTCGTGGACTTACAGGTTGTAGCTGCTCCGATTTCATCAGAAGTTTTGCCTGAGTTAGGGATAAGTAGGCTGAATTGCTGCGAGTATCCTTTGAGATGCTGAGCACCTGTGTCTCCTTGTGAGCTTGAGCCACACTGAAATACAAAAAAGAAATACTGTCCATTTGAATCCTGAACCTATACCGTTTTAACAGATATGCGGGACTGAGGTCCTACAAAGAGGTATTTGTGTGAATGTCTGTGTGCACACACAGGTTTACACAGAGAGAAGCAGGTGACAGAAAATAATGGCAAGAAAAACCTGATTTTGACCAACCTTGTTAGCAAACTAAACACATGCTGTTACTTGTATCGAAATACATCTGCAAACTAATGAGATCCAGCACATTATTATACAGCACCCCAAGACTTCTGGCAGTTTGCAAAATAAATTAAGATGCAAAACTTGCCCCCAAGGAATTTACAGTGTAATTTTAGATATGACACAGGGTAACACAATGACAGAGAAGAAAACTGGGGACAGGAAAGATAAGTGTTAGATGGTGTTGTGGTAAGTTTTAATGATTGCTTCAAATACTTCTCCTCTAGATCTTTTAATGATACCCCTTTTCTTTGACTGACACTGGTTGGTGTGCAGACACAATTGAAATAGTTTTTTGCTGTACATCCTCAAACAGGTGAGTGAATTGTCTTCAGCCTGATTATTTTTTGACATACAGTTGTCCTTCCTTCAAAATTAGGCTCCAACACAGCTGTTTCTGTTACTGTGACTGCAATCCCATCCATTTTATTGTCTACATAGAATGGAAAATCGTATTAAAACTATAACTGCACTTAATTAGGTGCAAAACATGGAATTGTTTCAGGAAAATAACCAACAAAATGTTTGTAATGTGACATCTGCTTAGATTGAGGCACCAGAAATTTTTATTTTCCTTTCCCATATTTCACCCCTTTATAATATCTGTAACTTTTTCCTTACAGAATCACTCTTTCTTTGCATACAATAGTATTTTTACCTTTTAAACATTTTAATGAAGCAATTTGACATGGCCTATTTGTTCAATTGCTAAATCATGCATAAAACCATTGTATTTTGAATGCAGTATTCAAAAAAGTGATAGAAGTTACAAGCAGAAGTCTCGTTGTATTTATAGTCTTGTCCTAGAGTGTGTAAGGCTAAAGAGCACTCATCCTCGTTCTATTTTTTCTAGTCCAACTTTTTATTTCTAGCTGTGTTCGAAATTGGTGGGATGACTGACAGATCAAATAAGCAGTTCCAAGAAAAAAAATGGTATCAATTGTGCTTATTTTGGAGAATAATTTTCTCATTGTTGTCTGACCAGTAAAAGAAAGGGATAGATATTCTTTGTGATAGTTCAAAAATGGAAGACAGACAAAGAAGATAGTAGATCAATAAAGAAATCAGTAATGTTAGGCAGTGGATAATACGAGACCTCCGAGTGCTGAAAAGCTTCCAAAAATTCCATTTCCAGGCAATGTACAGAAAGAGCTAGATAAGGTAAAAAGAAAATACAGGATAATACAAATTTAGAGATATTGTTAATTATACATGTATTTTGCAATTAAGAGGGAAAGACAGAGAAAATAATTCAAGCCAAATCTACAAACAAACTTATGCAAGAAAGGGAAAAGGGAGGGAAGAATCTAAGTGAGAACCCTGGTTAGTGAACTTGGATATTATCACGGAATCTTCAGAGTTGGAAGGGACCTCTGGAGATCATCTAGTCCAACTCCCCTGCTAGAGCAGGATTGCCTAAAGCACATCCCTCAGGGCTGCATCCAGGCGGGTCTTGAAAATCTCCAGAGAAGGGGACTCCACAACCTCTCTGGGCAGCCTGTTCCAGTGCTCTGTCACCCTCACTGTAAAGAAGTTTTTCCGTGTATTTGAACGGAACTTCCTATGTTCCAGCTTGTGCCCATTGCCCCTCGTCCTGTCACTGGGAACCATTGAAAAGAGCCTGGCTCCATCCTCCTTAAACCCACCCTTTAGATACTTGTAAACATTAATCAGGTGCCCACTCAACCTTCTCTTCTCCAGGCTAAAGAGTCCCAGCTCTCTCAGCCTTTCCTCATAAGGGAGATGCTCCAGTCCCTCAGTCATCTTTGTTGCCCTACAGTGGACTCACTCCAGTAGTTCCCTGTCCCTCTTGAACTGGGGAGCCCAAAACCGGACACAATACTCCAGTTGTGGCCTCACCAGTGCAGAGTAGAGGGGGAGAATGACCTCCCTTGACCTACTGGCCACAGTCTTCCCTATGCAGCCCAGGATGCCATTGGCCTTCTTGGCGACAAGGGCACACTGCTGGCTCATGGATAATTTGCTGTCTACTAGGACCCCCAGGTCCTTCTCCTCAGAGCTGCTTCCCGGCATGTCCGCCCCTAACCTATTATGATCTTAGACTTCAGCCTGGATCATTGTAAACCCCTGTTCTTAAGAATAAAATTTCTAACCTCAACTAAGCTGCAACAGTTTGGAATCCAAAGCAAACAAGACAGGACATTGACAGCACATCTGTTCACTGCTCTGCTCTCTTCACTGTTTTCCCTCTGAATACATGGATTCAGGAAATGCAAGTTCAGGAATAGGTTGCTCACCTTCAAAGCACTCTCTATAGGTATGAACAACATTATCTGAGAAGTCAACTGTTTTTGCAAGCCTATCTACATAGTAAAATAAAAAGTGGCTTCAAAGATCCTTTAGACAGTAAAAAGCCGTGTTATGAAATGAAAGAGTGTAGCACAGTGTGGATTCACCACCTCTGATTTGGAAGCAGGAAATAATTAATCACTTAACACTATGAGAGTAACCATGAAAATCCTATATCCTTTCCAAAATAATTTCTCAGACTAGATTTCAATAGCGTAACACGTACGCAGCCATACCAGTGGGTCTGACCTGCCAACCATTCAAGGAAGGAATTGCCTGAAATGTACCACAGCTGCTTTCTGGCCCTTTTATGCAGGTTGCGTTCCCACAGAAAGTAGAGTTCATGAAAAAATGGACACTATGCCCTGAGCTTACCTAAACAAGCAGGTGAGCTATAATGGATGTCTGCATTCGCAGTGAAGAGCTACTGAAACCAGCAGTTTAGATATTAACCAAGACACCTGGATGTAGCACATATTATACATTCTGTTATGAAGAAAATATGTAGTCAGAATGAATGATTCATTTTGGAGGAAACTTTGATAAGAATGTAAAATTGTGCACATGACTAACTGGTCTTCTTCAATAGGTGAAGTCCTGTGAATAGGTATTATAGAGCTTAGCCAAAGTTACTGAGTGAAAAAGCGATGACAAAGTAATAAAAATTGCCTACAGATTTTTTTTTAAAGAGTAAAAGTTTTTATTTTTATGGAAAAAGTAGTTCCTCCAAAATATTGATCCAATACAACACCAAAAGCCTACATTGCATTATGAATAACAGGCAGGTAATTTGCAATAAAATTCAGGCAATCAACATGCCTTTGAAATGAGAATATAGACAGAAGGTACACCATATAAAAATAAGTCTTTGGTGTAAAAACACCATTTAAAACATGCTTGGAGTATGATTTTTAAATGCCTGATTTAATTCACTAATGAAATTAGGAAAGAATACCTGGAAGAAAATAGACAACTTCTCTATATCTGTATATTCATGGAGAAATAAATGCTAAAGATGTGCAACATATCGCAGCATAAATTTATAAAGCATAGAGCCAAGTTTAGTTTGCACACAACAAAGAATACTGGTGATTTCACAGTGTCCTAACTTCTACTAAATCAAATGTTTCTTTTAAATGCTGTATTGGGAAAAGCTGGAATCACCTGTGGCAAATCTCATCCATTTTTGGGGCCTTTCTTTTCAGTTGTAAGCTAGTCTTTTTATGTCCTCAAGAATTTAAACATTGCAGTACAATGTAATTCTTTTACCTTGGCTATTCTTTTTCTGTATTTTTTTAGGTGATATTAATTCTCACAGGTTATGAATTGAAAAGAATGAGATCTATGTGGCTTTGCTGCCAGACTAACTGAGAAAAGTATGTCTGTGTACTCTGGATCCTTGGCTAACAAGCTAATTGTTCACAAGTTGTTAAGCGGAATCTGATGACATGGAACACATGGCCACAAAATATTTGAATCCTACAGGACTTTTTTTGGGGAAATAACAGTTTTATTGAACTATGCCAGTTGAAACAAGACTATGATTTTGATTAGACAAAGCGATAATGATGGAAGATCAGGATATCACATGCCATTTTTATTCCTTCCAATTAACTAGAATAGTTTTTCCCTCCATGAAATTGAATACCATTCCATAAGCATTACATACAACGTAACATAGACTTAATTTCATCTAGAAATCAAATATGAATGATTTAATTATTGATATAGTAGTCAGTGGAGCAGCAATGTAGTCTATATGCTAAAGCTCAATCAATAGAATGAAAAAACAGAGGTAGGTGAGCTGGGAATATATTTCACCTACTGGTCTCATAACACTTCCTGTCATTTCAAGTTGCAAATAACCAAATGAATTTTCACAGGCAATTAGTTGTTAGAAATACCTGTGAAAGCAAGTATACTCCCAGTGTCTCCAAGTAATTTAGATCAGCAGGTGTTGAGGAAGCAGTACATCTTCAGTAGCACACAAAAAATTTCCATGGTACATTTGGTAAGACTAAAAGAAATTAATTTCAGGAGGATAAGACTACCTATTGTTTCTGTTTTACATTTAGCATAGAAACAACCAACTACAAAAGCTACTCGCACAAAACCATACCACTCTTTGGAGCTTACTAAGCCCTTCTTCTCAATCAGAAGACATTTCAAAATGCAGCACTGTAAGTGTTAATTACACCATAAAAGAGTAACCCAATAACACACATAGCTTTACTGCAAGACTAAATCATGGAAATATGATTCTGCTTGGTTTCTTTAAGTGTAGAAAAGTAAAAAGCATAGATTTTTTAATCTGAAAATAGCAATGTGGTACGTCAGTGTCATACAAAAGCAGAGAAAAAATGATGAAAAGTACACTTTTCAACATATGCTTATACTTCAATATATGCATAAGTGTGCTTTCCTACAAAACACTGAGATGAGGACTGTTATGGTTTGCACAATATCAGATTCATGACAACCCTGTTAAGTCGAGCTGTCATCTTGCTTTCTGGGATACTACCTAATTAAAAAAAAATAAATAAAGGCGGCGCTTCAGTGTGCAACTACAAGATATCTGTAATCTGAGGGTGACTGAAGTCAATCACAGTTCAGAGCTGTGTCCAGACATCTTTCCACCCTTCATATTTAAGTACAGAGATTTTTTTAGAATCAGGCTTACCTCCAGGTTAAGTTACCTCCAGCTGATTTTCTAACATCAGCCACTGTCCAAAGATGACAGCGATTTACTGAGACAATCTGTAGCTACCTGGATCTAGCTGAGTAATACCCATCTCGTCATTTATGACAAAATGATTGATATATTATTTGACAAATGTATAAATATTATTTGAGTAATTTTTACATGAAGAGTCTTCTGTTAAAAATAGTTGATAGTTAAAAACCCCATATTTTAATTATTTCAATTTAAAAAGTTTAAAACCGTTGTGTTTCCTTTGGAAAGTTTTATGGGTATATCCTTTGCAAACTTAATCCAAATACATTCAAAAGCATTTTATTTGGAAGCAGAAAAGGCTTTAAATTTTTATGTAGATTCTGTAGATTTCATTTGCTTTGAGATACAAATAATAGATATGGACTGAATGAGTAATCTTTTTCACTGAATAAAGAGTCAAATAAAATTTTGATATAGCACAGATGATCTCAGGAGAAATTATGATCACTGCTTCACTACACGACTCTGAAGTTCCCATGTAATTTCATTATGGATTATGGCCCTAGTGTAATGTAAATAAAGCATCAACTATATTTTTACATTATGCAAATAGTTTGAGATACATGTCTATATAAACACTAGGAGTTTGCTCAGTGATTCTAATATTTATAATCTGTACAATTAGTCCTCCAAGAAAAAAAGCATCTTATCTATTGAAAATGGAAGGAATGTAGGAAAGAAATAATAGAAAGAATTAAAGTTTTTCTACTTGATTTAAGGATTTAGCTAAGACAGCAATATTAGAAGGCTAGTAAACCTACGCTTCTGCCATAGTTGGAAAGAGAAGGCTCCATAAATTTGTGATTCTGCTTACCCGTGAGATGACTATGTGCTGGTAGCGCCTGTCTTTTGCTGGCAAGCATCAACAGGGATCTCAGTTTAGTTTTTTTTACTTTAATGTCTAAAAGCAGCTAGAATGAATCTGGTTACAGGTGCAAAGTCACCCTGTTGCTGAAGGCCCAGTATGCCTATATGGATACAGCACAAGTAACCTCAGCTGCTGAGGTAGTGCAGAGAGGTTTCCACAGAAACTGTATGAGTGGTGAGCCCACAATTTACAAGCCAGAAACAGAAGTTTCTATTATACTGTTCTCCTCTATCCAGTAAAGTGTCATATATGATCCAAGACAAGTTTACTGGCCAGCCTTATCAGCTTTCTTTAAAGTCACAAACTGGTCGTAGCTCCATAACTACATTTCTTGTATTTCTGAAGGAGCAAGATTAAGAAAGTGCTGGAATTGATTACTGAAGTGTTCTAAAATGAAAAGCTCAAGAATTCAAGGGAAGCTTTATATAGGGAGCAACTGACATCATCTACCCAGACTTGTGCAAGTCATTTGACGCTGTCCCACCTGACATGCTTGTCTCTAAATTGGAAAGACATAGATTTGACAGGTGGACCACTCAGTGGATAAGGAATTGGATGGATGGCCGCACTCAGAGTTGTGGTTAACGGCTTGATGTCCAAGTGGCAAGCAATCACAAGTGGTATTCCTCAGGGGTCAGTATCAGGATCTGTGCTGTTTAACATCTTTGTCGGCAACATGGACAGTGGGATGCACCCTCAGCAAGTTTGCCGATGACACTAAGCTGTGTGGCACGGTCAACACACTGGAGGGAAGGGATGCCATCCAGAGGGACCTTGACAGGCTTGAGACATGGTCCCGTGCGAACCTCATGAAGTTCAACCAGGCCAAGTGCAAGGTCCTGCACGTGGGTCGGGGCAATCCCAAGCACAAATACAGGCTGGTGAGAGAATGGATTGAGAGCAGCCCTGAGGAGAAGGGCTTGGGGGTGCTGGTTGATGAAAAGCTCAACACGAGCCGGCAATGTGCGCTTGCAGCCCGGAAAGCCAACCATAACCCTGGCCTGCATCAAAAGAAGCGTGGCCAGCAAGTCCAGGGAAGTGATTCTGCCCCTCTACTCTGCTCTCCTGAGACCCCAACTGGAGTACTGTGTCCAGCTCTGGGGCACCCAACATAACAAGGACATGGACCTGTTGCAGTGAGTTCAGAGGACAGCCACAAAAATGATCAGAGGGCTGGAGCACCTCTCCTATCAAGACAGGCTGAGACAGTTGAGGTTATTCAGCCTAGAGAAGAGAAGATTCTGGGGAGACCTTATATCACTCTTTCAATACTTAAAGGGGGCCTAAAGAAAAGGTGGAGAGAGACTCTTTACCAGGGAGTGTAACAATAAGTTGAGAGGCAATGGTTTTAAACTGAAAGAGGGTAGATTTAGATGGTATATTAGGAAGAAATTTTTTACTCTGGGGGTGGCGAGACTCTGAAACAGGTTGCCCAGAGAAGCTGTGTATGCCCCATCTCTGGAGGTGTTCAAAGACAGGTTGGATGGGCCTTTGAGCAACCAGGTCTAGTGGAAGGTGTCCCTCCCCATGGCAGGAGGGCTGGAACTAGGTGATCTTTAAAGTCCCTTCCAACTCTAACCATTTTATGATTCTATGATTCTATTTAAAAACTGAAAAAAGCAACCTAAAACTTGTACTATAAATGGTTCTACAAGGCTTCAGCTCTAATTGAAAAACCTCTTCCAAATACTGGTAAGTAAACAGAGAGCCCACAAAAAAAAACAAAACAAAAAAATAAAAAAAAGAAATGAAATTATTACCAAAGGAATCACACCCTGGTATTCAAAAAAATGTAGAGAAAAAAATAGAATTGTCAGAAACCACACTGAATTTGAGTTTGCACCAAAAATTAAAGCACAAGATTGTTAGTTTCTTCATTTAGAATCCTCAAAACACAAGGAAAGAAGGATTTTGATAGAAGATGAAAAGAGCACGGCTTAATAAATCCCTTGATATTTGGGATAATAGGGCCCTGAAACTAAAATTCCTTACCTTAATTTCCAGTAAGACCCCTGTAAATGTAAGGGCAAAATGGGAATGACAACAAGAAACAAACTGCTCATATTTAAAATAAAATCAAAAGTAGGCTCAGTACATCCAGCTGAATGGTAGGGTGTATTCCTCATATCGGAATTTTTAAGTAGTCTATCAGATGAGTGTAGTACCTAACAGCGAGAGCATCGCAAATAAAGGAGCTATATTCAAGAACAGAGTAAAAACACCACAAGACTTAGAGGGAATTACAGACTGGTTGGTCAACAGCATGCAAAGAGTTATATATGCAAGCAGAAAAAGATGGAACATAAGTTCCATTACTGAAATAAACAGATTTAGTGGAATAGATTTTCCCACACTTATTTCTTGAAGTGGACAACTGAAGGTTTTGACATACCAACCACAGTAGATTTAAGACACAATTGATACACATGAAACACTATTAAGGTGGAGAACACACTTCTTGTATTAAGATCAAAAGGAACTATCTAATAAGAAAATAAGAAGTAAAGTTTCTTCCATATTGATTTTAGGATGACATTTACACAAAGAACAACTGTTAGATTTTCACAAATTGCGCTATGCACTGAGTGTAAAAAAATGAACAATAAAAACTTTGTATTGCATGAGGGACAATCTATATTGTGCTATCGCCTAACAATGAAACACTCTATTCAGTACTCTATAAGCTATGGCAAGGTAAGCAGTAGGAAAGGATTACTTACCTTCCTTGCCCATGCATAGCCCTCTCACCCTAAAAAAATTAATGGAACAAACACAAACCAGCACAAAACCAAACCAAACAAACCAAAAACCTTAGTTTTTCCCCATCATAACATATTGCAAATTCTTGTCTAACAAAATGTTCCTCTGTGTTTCCTTCCTACTTTCGTTCATCTTTCTAACCACCTTTTTCCTGGTATTTTTACCTTACATTTTTATCCTTCATTTCTTAACTTGATTTTTACTTTATTTCCTATTTATGTTTTTCCTTTTAAAGTCCGATATTCCTATCGCTTCCTCCCCAAAGAAAATAGATCAGCAAAATTTGCTGATCTATGTAATCATGTCATCAAAATTAAGACCTGTTACCTGAGAAGTTGTTTACTCAATAATTTTTCTTTTACTATTTATACAAACTGAAATGTATCAGGACGGAGTAAACAAGTTTTAAATAAAGAAATACAGCAGGAATGTACAGGAATTTCATTCTGTGGAGAGTGGATTACTATGGTACTGTGTTTAATAAAGCAAGGTGAATTTACAAAATTAAACAAGAATCCCATTCAATCTTTAAATGAGGAATGACTTGTGATATCTTCTTCTAAACTTATTCCATTTACATCTTTGAGTAATTTTTCTCCAAACAGAAATTTACGATTGACATCTGTAAAATAATTCTAACACGTAACAAATATATCCTGGTATCTTTACTTAAGCTATACATTAAAATTCTGTTTCAAGAACTGTAAAATATGCATGTGATTTATTCTTACTTAGAACTGCTAAACATCTTCTGAAGTATAATCAGAAAATCCATATAAACATGCTGTTGAGAATTTCACTCTGCTTTGTAAGCACAGTCAAGTATTTGACTTGTTGAGTCACAGATACATAAATCCAAAATAACATCACTGAGAAAAAAATGCAGGAGAGAGAGCCCTCTTGGGATTGGGTAACCTCTGCTCTTTTCCTCTCTGTCTTTCCGAGAGGGCAACTTTACGTCAGCTCAAACACACAAGAAGAACATGCTTTTCAAAAGAAGGTAAGCGTTTATTGATCAAATGACGAACATCATCTCAAGAGTTTCATCAGCTCCAGTAACTGCTAAAGAGAAATCTGAAATTTCCTGGTAGTTTTGTGACTCATTTAAGGCTGTATTTTACATAGTAAATTCTTTGTTTAAATTCTGTATTTTGTTACTTGGGTTACCTTTTATTTAGGAATGCTACAGCATTCAGTGTTTGGGAGAAATTTCAGTTCATATCACTTGTTGTTGAATTGGACCCCTAAAAATTTACCTTTAAAGGGACAAGATCAGTCGGGTTTTATCATTTCTGTGAAGATGACTGCAATTTTTCACATGGTACATTGCTATCTATTAGAGGACACACTAAGAACAGCAAATTAGAGGGGCCCAAACATAATGGATTTAGCTGTAACAGGCTTACTTTTCTGAGGTCAGAATCTAGCCCGTATTTTTTTCAAGTAGAAATGTACTTTGAACTGCTAACATTCTAAAAAACTTTATTTAAAAAAAAAAAACCAACACTGAACCCTCACAGTGCAACAAGAACAGACTAAGGACATATTAAGAAAAGGTGAAAAGAATAAATTTATCAGATCCACCTTCTCAAATTTACAGTTACGATTTAGGTATTACTGCCCTAAGATATCTTGAGGGAACTTAGAAGGAACCTAATGAAATTCAACAAGGACAAGTGTAGGGTGCTATACTTAGGGAAAAATAAACCCGTACACCAGTACAGGTTAGGGGCTGACCTACTGGAAAGGAGCTCTGCAGAGAGGGACCTGGGAGTCCTGCTGGACAGCAAGTTGAGCATGAGCCAGCAATATGCCCTCGTGGCCAAGAAGGCCAATGGCCCTCTGGGGTGCATTAAAAAGACCACGGCCAGCAGGTTGAGGGAGATCATCCTCCCCCTCTACTCTGCCCTGATGAGGCTGCATCTGGAATACTGTGTCCAGCTCTGTGTCCAGCCCTTGTTCAAGGAGAGGGAACTACTGGAGAGAGTCCAGCAGAGGGCTAAAAAGATGATCAAGGGAATGGAGCACCTCTCCTAGGAGGAAAGGCTGAGAGACCTGGGTCTGTTGAACCTGGAGAAGACTGAGAGGGGATCTCATCAATGCTTACAAATATCTAAAGGGTGGGTGTCAAAAGGATGGGGCCAGACTCTTTTCAGTGGTGCCTGGCGGCACGACAAGGGACAACGGGCACAAAATGGAACACAGGAAATTCCTTCTCAATGTGAGGAAAAACTTTACGTTGAGGGTAACAGAGCACTGGAACAGGCTGCCCAGAGAGGCTGTGGAGTCTCCTTCTCCAGAGATATTCAGAACCCACCTGGATGCATTCCTGTCCAGCCTGCTCTAGGTGAACCTGCTTTGGCAGGGGCGTTGGATTAGATGATCTCCAAAGGTCCTTTACAACCCCTACAATTCTGTGATTCTGTGAACTTCAGTTATAGAAGTATAAAGTCATAAAGCTTAGTTCATTTTTTTTTAAATTACAGCATCCACAAAGCTATGAATATCATATTAGTACAAGGTTTTAGGGGACCTGGAGAAAAAGGTTGAGAACTTAATATCAATTTAAAACATTACTATTCCATTTCTAATATCATTTCAATATAATCATTCATCAGCTGCACAAAGATTCCCACATCAAAGTAAGATAGATACAATTAATTTAATTCAAGCATTAAACCATTATGAATAATTGAAATTATTAATTTTAATCAAGATCTGATCACACAATCTGTATGATTTCTGCTATTATAATAATTTATACCAACACAAGATACACTAATATAGTATGTAGATAAAATACTTTCTTTGTACATCTTAGATTTAATCACAATTTATAATCTATTTGAATTTTTGTATGAATACTATTCTAAAAGTATTGTTTAAAAGTTGTATGTTTTTAAAACTTTTTTGTTTAAATATACTAATTTTCTGTAATTCTTGATGAAAAACATTTAGTGTGTAATCCTAATAAATACAGGAATACTGAGCTAGATGGTTTGGTTGGTTTCTTGAGGACAGCACATGGGACAAGAAGCCATTTTTCCTGTAATAGTTAAGTGAAAACTCATTGATAAGACATGTGGTTTTAAGCAATTATTTCTCAAAATTAGAAGTTTTTCTGCCCTACCGTTATTGTCAGATTCCTCCTTTACTACTGAAATAGATGGGTAAATACACAATTTATATTTAAACTGGTAAAAGTGAAAAAAAATCCCTTAAATTTGTTTAGCATCCTTTATTTTCAAGGCTTTGTAGAATTATATAGGGATGTGGGTAACACTAAAATTTAAAATTGTATTTTAAAGAGCAGTAAGAAATAGAGCAAAAATGTTCTAATTCTTTAAGTTCTTCTGCAGGAGCTTTGACTCCTCTATTACGCAGCACCAAAATTGCAGTGAGTGCATATATGAATCTTAAACAAGATAGTAATCTGATATCAGGGAAATAAAAGGAATCCTCATATAATTTGACATAATTTTATGGGTCATCTATAAATATAAATCACATTTATTGGTAAATCAGGATATTATTGTTACAGGATAATGATTTTATATGAACTCACAGTACAGGACATAAAGGCTCAAACTTTACCCAGCAAGAAAACAAGTTTAAAGAGAGTCTTGAACTCAAATTCTAGCATATATGCTTATGAGTTCTAAGGGAGTTCATCTAACTACTTTTCCTCTCTATTAAATAATTTTAACATTCTTTAATTTTATTCATTTTCATGAGTGCTTTTTTTTTTTTTTAAGAAAAAGACTATGCTTTGTATCAGTGCCATTCTTTTTGTTCTCAGTAAATCTATTAGAAAAGAATAACACAAAAAATAAGTTAATTCACAGACCTCAGTCTAGGATTTGTCCATCTCTAAGTAGCAGGAGAAGATCTTCTGGATAATGGAGTGTGAAAGACTGGAACTTTAAAATAATTGTCTCAAAGCTTGCTTAAGCTTCTGCAAATCGAGAGCAGGCTTGTGGGCCAGTAAGAAGCTTGCTTGTACCTATTTAGCACCTTCTGCAGACCATCCTCTTGCTTACAAGCACCCAAGATTGTCATCAGCTGAGGAGGGTGTGTTGCTCCCGCAGCTGGAAAGGGTGTAGGCCTCTGGCTATCAGAGTGGCCAGACCCTGCCTAGCCCCGGGCGCACCGAGCCTGTGTCGTTAACTCCAAAACTGCTGAAGCACAATGACTGTGCCAAGCGCTGCCCAAGCAGCAAGGGGGCAGGAAAAGCTTATATGGCAACCGTGTAAAATGACAATTAGCTGGGCAAAGGCCACCGTCATGCTGATTGGTCACGCTACAGACCGATCTTGGCTACCTGGACTATAACTGGTGCGGCAACCCACCACAATTTGGGAATTGGGACCAAGACCCCCATCACCATCAACCACGGATCAACGGGACACCGCTGAACTTCTGGAGGACCGCCGAGATGTTGTTGGGCCTGTGGTGGTGACTATACTCTTGCTACACTCCGTAACACTGCTTCTCTTTTCTGCCTTTACTCTATCGCTTGTCTCAGTGACTTTTGACAGGGAATAACAATAAACCTGCAGTGAGCGGCATCTGACCTCATTTGCGTCTTAATTTCACACTTGGAATCATTGCAAACCTATCTCAGGCCCAATTTAGTTGGACCGGGACGTAACATGGAGAGATATTAAGGTACAATTTACATAAAAGGCAAAACTTACATGATAAACAGCAGGATTTGGAATTCTCTTTCACTAGAGATTTTGCAACAGCGAAGTCTTATTGAAACACCACCTTCTGCTCTGCTTGATCTTTTAAGGTTATTTGAACCATTTGAATAAATTATAGCTTACAAGTGTTATTATAGTGTACAGGGACTTGTCCTGTGAACATTTCTTGACATGGGTTAATTTAGCCACGTTACACATCTCGGCTGCTGAGCCAAAAATATATATATCTCTAAGGCATTCCCTTACTATTGCAGTGGTAGTTTCCAATAAACCAGTAAGAATTTAGCAAACAAAACTGTGAAAAAATGAAGGGTTTGTTCCACAAACTTTAATATTACACATGTGACATTGTAATCAATAAATTTATTTAATTAATAAAATTGGCACAGAATTTACTTAATCCATAAAAATTGCATAGATTCTTCTGTGCACAGAAATATTTGTTCCTAGACTGATCTAGGGCAGGTAGAAACCACATCATAGAATCATAGAATAGTTTGGGTTGGAAGGGACCTTTAGAGGTCATCTAGTCCAAACCCCCTGCAATGCGCAGGGACATCTTCAACTAGATCAGGTTGCTTAAATCTCCGTCCAACCCGACTGAATATTTCCAGGGATGGGGCATCTACTACCTCCCTGGGCAACCTGTTCCAGTGTTTCAACACTCCCATTGCAAAAAATTTCTTCCTTATATCTAGTCTAAATTTAGTCCTAAATCTAGTCTAAAACTCTTTTAGTTTAAAACCATTGCCCCTTGTCCTATCGCAACAGGCCCTGCTAAAACGTCTGTCTCCATCTTTCTTATAAGCCCCCTTTAAGTATTGAAAGACTGCAATAAGGTCTCCCCAGAGCTTTCTCTTCTCTAGGCTGAACAACCCCAAGTCTCCCAGTCTTTCCTCATAGGAGAGGTGCTCCAGCCCTCTGATCATTTTTGTGGCCCTCCTCTGAACCTGCTCCGACAGGTCCATGTCTTTCCTGCACTGAGGACTCCAGAGCTGGATGAAGTAGTTACAATACATACCTGTGATGAATCATAGGCATATATGATGTAGAATAGGAATACACGTTCTTCCTAGCTGTTGCTGCCATTCATTGAAGGACATTTAGCATACTGTTTAATATTCAATTTGAATACTACATAATCCTTGTTCAACCATTCTGCTTTAACTTTCCCCCTACTATCGACACACCGTGCTTTGAATATTTTCTGAATATCAAATGAGAGAACACTTTCTTTATACCTGTGTTTGTAAAACTATTTGTTCCATAAGTTATCAAATTCATCAAAGTAACATAAACTGTATAGATACCCTCTATCATGCAAGAGAGTTAGGGACCAGTCAGTCAAACCAGGGAATACAGCTGTTATTTATATGACAATAATCTAGAAGAATTTCTGTTTTGACATAATTACATTTTGTTTTCTGACTAGCATTATCAAGTTCATTTTAAATTATAGAAGAATATAGAGAAAATGAAAGAAAAGACAAACTAAACTGTTTTTTAAACACTGTCAAGAATCCTAAAATGTTTTTGCAAATATTACTCAAGTGATATTCCTCCAGAACTAGTAATATTATTGACATCTTTCTCAAATAGTAAAGGCTACTGGAGTCCATGGCATCCGTATAGACAGTGAAGTTCTGGCCCAAAAGTGTGGGTCAGTGCACTGAAAGACTACTGAAAGTCTACTGTGAGTATTTCATCTGACCGTTTACTTACTAAGTCTATCGAGATTAAGAACTGTATGCAGTGAAAACTCAGAGTTATGATTTTATGCAGAGTGATTAACCATAAAATTCCATTGCAATTTTCTAAAAAGACAGATCGATACTCCAATGCACTAAATTACTAAGTTAATGTTATTAAGCATCATAGCATTGTTTAATAACATCAGGCATGCAGATTAGGCCTGTGTAAAAAATACTGGCCGTTACATGTCAGCAACTGAATAACTACGTTCACCATAAAGAATCGAAATCTATCAGAAATATTACTTGTTTTAGCTTCTTTCCCTTGAGAAAGATAGTGTAAGCTAATTACAATATACTGCATTTGAATATGAACTCTCATATCCATCTTATTTCATTTTTATGTGAAAGGAACCTTTTCCTAACAATTTATTTTCTAACCTCTCTATTTCCAGTACTTGGTTTTAGTATAATTTAGAAAATTAGCTATCTGTAACCGTAAATTCCATGGAATTATTTCAAGAAAATGAAAATTTTTTAGTAGTTACTACTGCTAGTATTTATTCTATTGAATTACCTGTCACTTGACCAAAAGAGGTGGTAGAGGGATATTAAAAGCAGAGAAGAAATAATCACAGAATCACACACAGTGTATATGCTCAAACAGATAAGTGTCTAAGTTATAAACATCTCCAATGACGGGGATTTCACAGTCTCTCTTGGCAAATACTCCAGTGCTTAAACACTATGACTGTGATTTTTTTTCCTTGCATTCAACTGGAATTTCCTTTATAGTTTGCAATTGTGTCTTGTCCTTTCACAGTGCATCTTTTGGAAGAGCATTGTTCCCTCTTCTCCATAATCCAAAATATAGTGGAAGACAGCAATTAGATCTCCCCTTAGATTTTCCCCAGACTAGATAAGCACACATCCCACAACCTCTCATCATACCTCATATTCTCCAGGTCCCTAAGCATCTTAAAAGTCTTGCAGTGGTCTCTCTCCAGTCTTCCAATTTCTCTTTTTTACTGTGGAGACCAAAATTGGACATTGTGTTCCAGACATATCATCGTTAAGTACTGAAGGGAGGGGAATATTCACTTCTCTAACGTCACTGCCTCATTCTTGCAAATGCAGTCAAGTGTGTGTTCAACTCCCACTACTAAAAAGTCACATTGCTAATTCCTACTCCTTTTGTCCACCAGGACCCCCAGGTCATTTTCTGCAGAGCTGCAGACAATTCCCAACCTGAATTAATACACAGAATTGTTCCCTCCTAGGTGCAGGATTTGCTCCCCTAACCTGGTGTTACCCACAGGTGCACTTTGTTACATCATCCTGCTATAGATGAAGCCAAACAGTCTCAGCCCCTGTACTAATCCCTGAAGAAAACCATTCGTAATGGGCCACCCAGAATTCAAACCATTGACTACTACTCTTTAAGCCAGCAGGCCAGACAGTTTTTACTGTAAGTTTTAGTCCACACAGATAGCTCGTATTTCACGGAATCACGGAATCTTCAGAGTTGGAAGGGACCTCTAGAGATCATCTAGTCCAACCTCCCCTGCTAGAGCAGGATTGCCTAGAGCACATCCCTCAGGGCTGCATCCAGGCGGGTCTTGAAAATCTCCAGAGAAGGGGACTCCACAACCTCCCTGGGCAGCCTGTTCCAGTGCTCTGTCACCCTCACTGTAAAGAAGTTTTTCCGTGTATTTGAACGGAACTTCCTATGTTCCAGCTTGTGCCCATTGCCCCTCGTCCTGTCACTGGGAACCATTGAAAAGAGCCTGGCTCCATCCTCCTTAAACCCACCCTTTAGATACATGTAAACATTAATCAGGTGCCCCCTCAACCTTCTCTTCTCCAGGCTAAAGAGTCCCAGCTCTCTCAGCCTTTCCTCATAAGGGAGATGCTCCAGTCCCATAATCATCTTGGTTGCCCTGCGCTGGACTCGCTCCAGTAGTTCCCTGTCCCTCTTGAACTGGGGAGCCCAAAACTGGACACAGTACTCCAGTTGTGGCCCCACCAGTGCAGAGTAGAGGGGGAGAATGACCTCCCTTGACCTACTGGCCACAGTCTTCCCTATGCAGCCCAGGATGCCATTGGCCTTCTTGGCGACAAGGGCACACTGCTGGCTCATGGATAATTTGCTGTCTACCAGGACCCCCAGGTCCTTCTCCTCAGAGCTGCTTCCCAGCATGTCCGCCCTAACATATACTGGTGTTTGGCATTCTTCCTTCCCAGGTGCAGGACCTCACACTTGCTTTTGTTGAAGCTCATTAGGTTCTTCTCTGCCCAGCTCTCCAGCCTGTCCAGGTCATGCTGGATGGCAGCACGGCCCTCTGGAGTGTCAGCCACCCCTCCCAGCTTGGTATCATCAGCAAACTTGCTGAGGATACACTTTGTCCCCTCATCTAGGTCATTAATGAATATATTGAACAAAATTGGTCCAAGTATTGACCCCTGAGGGACACCACTCATTACAGGCCTCCAACTGGACTCTGTGCCACTGATCACAACCCTCTGAGTTCTGTCACTCAGCCAGCTCTCGATCCACCTCACTGTCACCTCGTCTAGCCCATACTTCCTCAGCTTCCTAATGAGGATGTTATGGGAGACAGTGTCAAAAGCCTTGCTAAGGTCAAGGTAGATGACATCTACAGCTCTCCCCTCATCCAGCCAACCCGTTATAACATCATAGAAAGCTATCAGATTGGTCAGGCATGATTCGCCCTTGGTAAATCCATGCTGACTACTTCCAATAACTTCCTGTTCCTCTACGTGTTTGGAGACGACATCCAGAATGAGTCGCTCCATTACCTTCCCAGGGACAGAGGTGAGACTAACCGGCCTGTAGTTCCCTGGGTCCTCCTTTTCCCTAGCTGTCAAGTCTCCTACAGGAGACCCTGTCAAAAGCCTTGACAAAGTCAAGATAAATGAATCTAATGTTCTCCCCCCATCCACAGAGTTAGGCATCCCATTGTAGAAGGAATCAGGTTGGTCAGACAGGATTTGTCCTTGGGAAATCCAAACTGAATATTCACTGTCTTGTCCTTCACGTGCCTTGAAATGGCTTGCAGGAGAACCAGAATGTCCCTGTGGTCTGAAGCGAGTATGTAATTGCCCACCGTCTGCTCTTTAACCTTGAAGGTGGGATGTGACACTTGCCTTTTTTCTAGTCATGGGGGAACCTTCTTCGATCGCCACATTTTTCCAAAGCTGACAGAGAGTGGACAGTTGCCTCAGCACTTTTTTTTTTTCCCCTGCCTGCATGGTCCTATGAACTTTACATGTCTATTTTTATAAACTTCTTTCCTTTGATTGTCAAAACCTTTTTTTGAGAGAAAGAGTAACCTTTATCCAGCTAAGTGGATTTGAATATTTCTACTATGCAAGTATTCAGTGGTAAGCCCATAATGGCATACTGCGATAACACAATATATTGGCACTGAGTGATAAACCATGGAAACATCCATATTTCTAGTAATTACCTCACTCATCTATTGCTTTAGAATTCAAAGGTTCATTTTACAGGCCAAAGTTGCATTTAAGTTGCATTTCTGTTTTGCATGGGGCTTAAAGCAAAAAAACCTGTCCTCCTTCCTTCTGATTGCAATGCGACGGGAACAGGAACTTCAGCTTTATTTCTGAGCATAATGGAGAGACTCAGGTAGACAAAAATAGAAATTTGCACGTATAATGAATGAGGAGATTCTCAGTCTCCCTATCAACTACAGTTGTAGTATTTCTGGAACTTGCCAGACAACATTTTGTTACAGAAAAGCAATTCAAAACGTATGAAAAACTTTGCTAGCCATGACTACCTTCACACTCAATCTCTATTTAAGTACAGATTCATAGCTACAAATAGAAAGAAATCTATTCAAATCAAAGCAGCAAAGTGAAAGTTGCAAAACAATTCTAAAAATACATATGCTTTCAATGTGAGTATGTAATTAAGGTCTTTATAAAAAGTATATATACAGACAGATGTAAAAACAGGAGAGATTTATATATCACTTTTCCTGGCATTTATTATTCTTTTTATCTTTCATAGTTTATTGATGCTTCATAGATATCCAGCATTATATATGAAATTAAAATATACTATAAACATATTCCCCGGCATAATATAAGTGCGTTCCAAATTCCATCTGTAATTGTCAAACATATTTGATTTGTACTGATAAGAGTGTGAACTTTCAGAAAAAAAAATTATAGAATTTGAATGGAACAATAAAGGCTTGCAAGGTCTGCAAACATCTTGAACTAAGCTCTGAATGATTCTTATTGGAGACGTACTCAAACAAGATTAAAACTGCCTTATTTCAGTATTTCAGAACTGAGTCAAACTAGGGCAAACATTTATCAGGTCTGTTTATTAGGCTGTGCCTAGTTTGTCACAGAATTACAATTAAATACCAAAGAAGAAATTTGAGCACAAGGAGATGCAAAGAATTACATAGCATTCTTTTTTTTGCCACCTTCTAGCATTCCATTAGCATAGAAATCCAGTGTCTTTAAGATTGTCAGAGCTCTTTAAGGATTTGTAATCTGACAGTCAACCTATCCCTTGTTATTACCTTAAACACTGTTAGATTTTTCTGTCAAAAACGTTATAAAACCCCAGAGGTCTGGACTGAAATAATTACACGGCACACATACATCTCTCTAATGATAAAGAAAATATGCCTCAGGTTGTAGTTAAATGGAAGTCTCTTGCACTGGTAGGAAAATGGCGACCTAACAGGTCATTTTCACCTCTACTTTACATAAGTATATGAAGAATCTACCTTTCCATAATAGAGAATGCATCTTTGGTAATCTGAATTAAAATTAAATGCAAAACTACTTTCGTACCAGAGCAGTAGCATTGCCTGTCATTGCAGCTTCAATGTATTTAGAATTTAGGTTGCAAAAAGAAAAATGGAACAGCTACAACAGCTATAAAATGAACTATGAACCAAAGTTTGCCAAGTCTCCTTTTAAACCATACACCTTTACATTTCTTTTAAACCCATGTACCTCTGTGTTCTTTGTAAAAAATAAGAACAAACTTTTAGTCAAAGAACCGGACTGTGAATCACGAAGACCAGGAAACAGAACGGTTTCATCAGAAGCGTTTCATGAAACTGTTGAAAAAAAATGCTATTTTCTTTTAAATAAGAATACCTGCAGATTTGATGATTTTGTACAAACTCAGTTTAGGAAAAAAAACCCTAAACATTCCTTCGATACCAGCCAAAAAAAAAATAATCAATTTTATCTTTTTTTGGATAGGACTTTTCATTTGGGTATTTTTTTTTTTAAAGTACAAAACAAGTTCGAAAACTCAAGATCAAAGAAAAATACTTTCAATTTAACAACACGTAATGCTTTTACCCACATACAAATTTTCAATAACTTTTCATAGCCAATTCTCAATTGCTCTCATTCTATATTCCACAAAGAAAAGTCTGAATTAATAGAACAAAAATTTGATTTCCTTTTGGCTCTAGTTAGTGCCTACCTCAAGAGTAACTTTGTGTATGACCTTGGGAAAACTTTTTAATCTCACTCAGTTCTGTCTGGGAAAATACTAGTTCCTCATGAGTGCTACAGATTGTAAATTAATTGATTTTCTGAGATATTCTGATATTATAGTGGTATCAGCACAGCATACCAGAAATCATTTGAGAATAATTATTCAAGAATTCTAGTTCCACAGTTTTTTCAATAAAGCCATGTCATAACAGGTCTCAAGCACATTCCCTTTTCTGGCTTTTTGCCAGGAGCGAATTTCACCCGTGGTGAACTTTACCACTTTTTCATGCTACCAAATCCGTAAGACAACATCACTCTAAAAGAAAGAAAAAAAAATAATAATTTTGCCACCAAATAGTATATTAACTTGCAAATTACTGAGATGATATTTGAAGATCTGCAAAAGTAACATCTCAATTCACTAGAAAAAAAAAAGGAAACAAATTAAGCAGATTTATTCTTTAATAAGTATCACCTAAGGACTCATCAGTGTGATTTACGTGATTAGTTAACCTATTTCAGTATGAACATTATGAAATCTATGGCTTTCTATTTGTTTTTGAATGTAAATGGCCTAAGTGCCTTTTGTTTCTGAAGTCACAGTTTCTAAAAGTAAACATAGAAGTTTATTCACATATTACAGCAACTAACTAAGTTTAAAGCTGGATAGTGAGGGAGAGCTCACAGAAGTTTAGTATACTTTCAATTCTAGAAAACTATTTCAATATGGATTTGGGGAGTGACAGATTCTGTGAATTCAGTCTATAGTTGCAGTCAGTTGGATAGAAGTCATACCTGTTTATCAGTAGCCTAGTATTTGAATAGCTGGAATACTCCAAACCGTAAATTAAATACCATAGGATATGTATCTATTTACCAAATACCATTACATGTTATTCTATCTATCTATCTATCTATCTCCCTACCTTCCTTTCTTCTGTGGACAGAGCCAACATTACTGAAAATCATTTGCAAATTTTAAAACCTTGGGCTGTTTAAGTAACTCAAAGAAAAGTTACATTTACCAGACTACTTAGCAAAGTCACTATCGAATGAACCTGACTGAAGAAAGAAGCAGCTCAGAGTCAGTTCGACTCCTGTGTTCTAATGAAAGAACACACTTTATCTTCCTGCAAGCACTCTTCATTTCTGCCAGAACCACTGTTGCTACAGATGAGCAAACTCAGCCCCTCATTCTCCACAGATAATCCTTCCAGACATAGATGAGAGTTACTACATTTAGCTGAAGCAAAGATCTTGTTCATTGTTAATTATTTGGATTGACAAATCTCTAGAACCAAAGCAATAGTTTCAATATGCAAATGTTTAGTGTCTAACAGGATAATACCCCAAAATCTAATTTTATCTTCTCTATATGCTATCACAGGTCACACAGTAAAAAACGAATCAGTCATGGGTTCTAAAGGTAAGAAAGGAGGATTATTGTCATCTGTTGTCACCTGTCACCTGCAACATATAGCATACAGTTTCATACAAACATGCACATAATCAACCCTATAACTTTCTGAATTTACTGTAATTTATTAAAAACAAACAAAACCCAAAACAAAACATCAAAAAGCCCCCAGATTTAAATATGTGAAGCGGTGAAAAAATGCACCCACTGTTTTGCTTTCCCAAATTTTCTTTGTAAAATATGCATAAAGTACCTAATCTGAATTTTTCTAGCTTCAGACTCCAGCTACCAGGTCTTCTTATATCTTTATCAGATAGATTAAAGAGCCCTTTACCATCAGAAATTTTCTCTCCATGGGAACACCAATAGATCTATTAAATAGCTTCAGTTTTTTCTTAAATAAAAAAACTAGATAGAGCTTCTTTTCTTTCATTCCAAGTCAGTCTTTCTGACCTTGAATCATTGTTGTGGCTCCTGAAGGAATGTTTTCCAATTTCCAACAGCGCCTGTTTTAAAGCATGGAAGGCATTGCTATAATGGTATCATTAGTGCAACGTCATACAGCATCACTTATTTTACTCAGTATTTTCTTACTTGTAAACCAAGGAACTTGGCTTGTTACCACATTACCTTTGTAGGCCTTATATTTCTGGCTCTGGACCATGATCGCTAAACACTTTTAGCACTACTACTTTCTCAGGAACAGCTCACAACCATTAGGTCATTTACATTCTTCTTCTTCTTAGAGTAATAAGATGTTGGAAAGAAAGCAAGTGGAGCGGGTCTAGGTCATCAACCTGGGGATTCACTTTCTTGCTCCTGTGTAACCTTGGCTACATATCTTCAGGTTCAGATCCTTAATGTTATTTAGATGTTAAATCCAAACTAAAATATATCAATGAGAGTTTGTTGCCTAAATAACTTCCGAGATGAGGGTTCTGAACTTTAGGCTTACAATTCAAATGTCAAAGCCGTGAGACCTGTCACCCAGGAATCCTAAAGCCTGCTGTGACAAACACCTCCCCTGTGTAAACTGGCTCATCCATAATCTGAGTTGTCCTCTGAAAATGTCTGTTTCTTTGCTGACTACAGATCACTAAATTCCTAACACCACCACAACACACACAAACCTTGAGACACTGCTAAATTAAATTCATAGAACGTATCAGTTTTTCAGATGTTATACCAGAGATTTATTGTTCCAATTCTGCACATTATCGAAGAACGGTTGCTGTGATAATAGATTGTAGTAATAAATCATCAGAGTGGTGCCATCAAGAATATACTGTAGACAAGCATTTTATATTGTATTTAGTGTAAATTAGAGCCTTTTTGAAAAACTCCTCAATTAAACCTTTTAGATAATTCCAACATAATAACATATCTAAAAGGAGTTAAAAAATGTTTTAACCCAGGATATTTTCAAATGAAGCCAGGAAAGATTATCAACCATGCAATGCCAAAGACTAATAACCAGCAATTTTTAAACGTAATGGATTCAATATGTCTATATCAAATCTCAAAGAATGTCTCATTCTTAAGGAATTTTCTGGAACAATAGCTTAATAACATTTTGTCATAAAAAAAAATAAATCAACAGTTCATAGTTATTTAGCAGAGAAAGGATTATTGCAATGTTTGTTTTTCTGCATCACACAGACAGGAGGATTTCCTTGAACTGATTCCAGTTAGAGCTTCAAAGTCCTTCCTTTCCAATATTATAACCACATTTATGGGTCTTCTCTGAAGCTCTCTAATATTTTAGCGTCTTCCTCAAATTATGGCTTCCAAAAGGGAACCTAGTATTCCAAAAAGCGTTACTGTCCTGTTCATACAAAGGTGGTATCCATCTTTCCACCTCTTCTTGGTATTATTCTACTTTTATGTCTTAGATCACATTAGCCTTTTAACTTCAGCATCACTGTGACGTTCAACCAGTTTTCTACCCTGGCTCCAAATAATTTTCAAAATCACTAATTTCCAGCATATCATCTCCCATATCATAGGTGGGGACAGCATTCCTAGTTTCTAAGAATTTGGACATAAGAAATCATGTTATTTGCTTCTCTTCATTGACTAATAAATAACAAAGAAGGTTTTTGATGGCGATGCTATAACTAGGATGTTTATTAGAATAAGATTGTAATAATAATCTTACTTGATTTAAAAGTAAGAACTATGTAATGAAACTTTTAAAATTTATCTTACTTGTTTTTTTTTGTTTTCTGAAACTATATAAAAATACATAATTAAACAGGATCAAAAATTTTGATATGAAGGGAGCATTTTGTGCATGTTATACAACTGATGAATTAATGTCAAAACAACCTGCTGAGCAGTTCTCTTTTTTTTTCCCCCCCCTTTGTAATCCATAATAAAGCCTAGTGACATTATGTCCCTCAACAGCCTGAGTGAGTTTAACAAATTGTAATAGGAACACTAAATCAATTCAATTCAATTTATTTAAACAAGACAAAAACCCTGAGGAGACCTTCATGCATTCATTTAAATGACAGCCTCCAAAGTTAAGACCTAAAATAAGCAGTGGAAAAAAAAAAGTAGTTAAAAAAGTATATCCAGTGTGCAGAAGTTTCATGTCCATTTTGGTATATCTAGGACTTTATAAAAACGAAAACTAAAATGCAGATCACTGTAATACCCATGAGTTACTATTTAAACAAATTATAATTAGGACCAAACCTCAGAAAATTTTTGTTTTGAATGTTTACATGTATCAGTGCCTTTAGGGTGCCAATATGTAAAATACAAGACTTTGGAGTCTTACTTACAAGTAAGCATGTTTCTATAGATGAATCTATGATTAAATGTAAACTAACACAGGTAGAATCTTCATTTCAGCATAGGCAGTTCCATCTATGCATGGGTCCCTGAGGAAACCCCAAAGGTAAAAAGCAAAATAAAAGAGAAGCATGGCACATTGTTTGAATTTTAAGCAAAACTAACAAAAAGTTACACTACATATATGATCACTGGAATTAATTTGTAGCAATGAAAAACAGGAAACTAACCCTAAGTGTCTTTCACAAGAATATCACGTTTTACTAATGCAGAGAAATAATCTTGTTTTATTGAATGGTCATTGATAAAGTAATCAAGGAAATGCATAAAAAGCTGAAAATTAACGTCTAGAAGAAAAAAAACCAACCCCAAACTATCTTCCAAAAAGGACTATGCTCAAATGGCATATTCTGCAAAAAAACATTCCAGAATTCAAAGTCAAGATGAAATAGGAACAGCTTGTTAAATCTTAAAGGTCCCTTCCAACCTCAGCAATTCTATGATTCTATGATTCTATTTTTTAGGCAATCAACTGCGCAAGGCTCAAATTACATTGTACTTCAACTGGAAGGTCTGTGACAGATGGCCCACTAATGCAGATTGCAAAGTCATCTACATAGAAACAACACTGGAATCTACAAGGAATCACAAGGACCACTAATTTGCCTGAAGAGAAAAGAGTATCACAATACATGGAACCCTCTGGGGCACCTTGTTAGTTACTGCAGGTCACATTTCAGTGTAAGATTTTGTTCTTTACTCTAGGCCTAATTTACAGTCAGTTTGGCGTATGGTTCTCGAAGCCCACTGCCAAAAAAGAAATTACAGTAAAAACTCATGAAGGACAAACTGAGAGTTTTCATTAGTAGAAATAAGTTTGCCACTATTGGTGAATAACTAGAGACTGAAAGCTAGTTCCAATCCAGAAGCAGCAGATCACATGTTCCTGAGGTGTAAATTCCAGTCTATAAAAAAGGGGAAAAAAATAATTCATATTAATGGCAGTGGTGCCATTCATTCTTAGTCTAAATTCAGCCTGCAGTTTAAGATAAGAATTTTAAACCTTATTACATCATTCAGACTTTTGATTTGTGGTCATGTGTTCTATGCTTCCGATCTACCAATTTTTTTAGTTAAAGCAAAAATAACACTTTGACCACCTGGAAAGCGGCTGCAGTTTTCCACTCAGAGAACATGCAGTATATCTGCTCATATCCTATAATTGCCTGACAATAGGATGAGAAGGAGTAACAAGATCCAAATATTCCACACACTCTTTGGGAACATCAGAGCTGACAGCGTTGCCGATTTCACGTTGTGTTGTTCTCCAAAAGAATTTGCATCCTCGTGCCTTCAAGCTGTACCATACAAAAGGATATAGGACATTCCATCTATGCTGTTTACTACAACAGCATAAGGAAGGAAGTGTGCACAGGATGAAAGAGGAGGAGTGTTCAGTTTTCAGGGAGGGAGCGAAACGGAAGGCGAAACAGACATTGACATTTGTTAACACCAACTATATACTATCCTTGGCATTAGTTCCAGCATTAAAAATAATGTTTTGTCTTTCTTAGCTCATGAGGTGTTGTAGACACCAAGAGCACTTTTTCCCTAAGCAGGAGAGAACTACATCTATAGCACCCAGTCAGGACCTTGACTCAAGACTGTTTCTTTCCCAGCTTCCTTGAGATAGGCGATAATTTTGTTGTGAAAGTTCAGAGAAGCCATATCAAGACAGAATTCAATCATGCTTCACAAATAAAACATTTCTGAATATCAAGTATAAGACCAAAGCTTCCTTATTAAACTGAAACCAGTGGAGCCTTATCACTTGCTTCACAAGGAGCAGTATCAGACATATAAATCTGCTTTTACTAACAGATAACTTGGTTATCTATACAGTTAGGTCACACAGCCCGATTTGTAAGACATCAAGAGCTACACATGCCCCTCTTCTAACCCTCCTCCTACTAAATTTCTTGACTTACAGCTCTGGATGATTTTTCAAAAACAAGGTTACTGCGTACTAGAGACTATATCTAACATAAGAATATTCTTGAGAACATTTTGACCATGGATCTTTTCATTACAAATGCTTCCTACTGCTTATTTCCTCTCCTATAAGTATTGCCAAGTTCATTTTATCCTCAACACATTTCCTAGAACTACTTCCTTTTATTGCTAGCCATACTGTTCTGATATATGGTACTATTGTTTCTATATTTCATTTCTAATTGTGCTTTTCTAACTTCAATTTGAAAAAAAGCCCCACCAAACACCTTCAGATTATGAAGCGTAAACCACATTTTTTTCGAAAATCTTTTTTCTAAGAACGTTTGATTCATAGCTGTCTTTCACCAAAACTTGCATCATTTTGCGCATTTCTTTATTACCATGATATCATCAAAAGCAGACTGCACAAACATGGGTCTTTTAAAAATGGAAAACAGAGAATTTTAATCTAGTTGTTAAATAATGATCATCACTTGTACTGTTCACTGATACTCACTGAGACATCTTTCTCAGTTATTATTTCTGGATTTCTGTCTGCAAGACAGCACTGGGCTGATACCCTAACAAGTATCATTCACACAGATCTGAACTGAAAACAGGAGTCTTTAAATATTTTTCTTTTCGAACATAAACTGAGTTAGAAATGATGTTGTGTCAAGCTGCTTTGAACTAGTTGAGCCTGACCCCCTCTGTTGTCAAGATGACACTTGAATTGAAACAACTGCACTTTAAAGTGGAACGGAGAGCCAAATTGGCAGCCTACCAACTGAAAATACAAAGAATATTAGCTACTCGTATTAATAGTTCAATTACCTCTAACTAATAAAATAATCTGAAATTTTCTTCTTACCATAATCAAGAAGAATATTTCTTAGCAGAGTATGCCTCTCTAGTCTATTATTGAATTTCAGATAACACCATATCAATAGGAAATATAAATGAGAAAAAAATTAAACAATTTATTCTTTATTGCTCTTCTTTGACAAAGATAGAGATCTGAAGCCTTTTAGAAGCAACATATTCTGTCCAAGTTCTCCTAAATTTTGAATGCCAGGAATATCAACTCTCTATTTCTTTCATGTTCCTTAAGGACTCTGGCAAACTCTGGAGTTGCTAAATAGTAACACCACATGCAGCTTATGGCTTCACAGGTTAAGAGCTTTGAAAACGGCCAAAGTTATGTTTCATGTTATTTGTAATATTACTAGGTGTATTTTTAGACGGACATTTTTAGCTTAGGGTTTTTTTTTTTTTCCCCCTACAGGATTAGAAGCAGTGACTAAAATGTACTATGATGAGAACTTTTAAAGGTCATTACTAAACACAATCAACTGCGCCTAAAAGAAAATGGTAACTGTCGTGTTGTGGATAATTTAAGAAGAACATCTAGTAAACTACAATAAAAGACATTCTCCCCTATTATTTCTTTAAAAAGTGACTATCTGAACAGTTTGCAGTTACCAGGATCTTCTCTGTCATAAATGTTTTAATTGGGAAGTTGAATACAAAAAATACTACAGGAAGCATAAGTATGGCCAAAGCCATGATTCTCCACATGTATGTAATGCAGTTTTTTTGTTGGTACTGGAGAAAGGAGAATCTTTTTATCCCTCTTCTACTTTTTGAATAATGTGCATTGCACAACATGTTATAGAGGTGGAAAATAACAGGGTATTGCCCTTTGCAGAGATTTTGATTGAAAGACTGTACATGGTTTGGAAAGTGGGATGCTGTCTACATGAAAAAGTTATGCACTGACTACTAGGTAATAATAGTAATCACTGTTAAAATATGGAAGAGGGCTGCTAAGAATGGAGAAATACACATTTATAATTGGTAGCTGGGGAAAAAAACTTTGAAAGAGTTAATCCTCTTTTGAAACAAATTAGTTATTCCTTGCTAAACTGATGAAAAAGAAAGTTTGAAAAGCTTGTATGTGTATTTATAAGTCTCAGAATAAACCTAGGAGGCAGCTGACTTGAAACACTAGGGAGCTTTCATGCTTAAAAGTTCTTGCTTATTAAAATAGTTAGTGGCAGACATGAAGGGTTAAGCAGAAGGAGAATGATGTCCTACTGAAACCCAGCAGGGATCTAACCCAGACGGAAAATTTGTGCATTCCCTCTGGGCTCCCTTCCATGCTCTTGGGATGCCAAGCCAATAGTATCTCAAGTCCGAAAGGTGCCATATCCCCAGAGGTGGAGCACAGCGTGAAATATATATTCATGCAGACAATCCTCAGAGGCCCCTCCTCATTCCTGTCTTTGATGCATGAACATGGGAAAGCCTATATTCCACAATCTGTGAAACCTGTAAGGACTATTTTCTGGTACCCATAAGAATAAACTCAGCATTATTCTACTGTATTGGCTCATAAATTCACAAGGCAGTCTGAGCTTTAGTCTTTGCGCAGTCCTTACACTTACTAAGCAAGTTTTCTGCCCTTGTGAATATTGAGGCAGAACTTCAGGTGTTAACACAGTCATTAACGCCTTGCTATAAATCAGGAACTTCGTCAGCAAAGGTATGCCTCACTAGTGAGTTGAGAGCAGATCAAATGTGAAATGCACCAGGGCTACTGCCCCCACCCTGGCTTCGTCTCCCTAACAGGCTCCTGTTTGCTGGGCACAACCAGACAGTCCCAAGTGAGCCTAGTGAGTGTATGAAGCCAGCAGAGCCTTCCCTTACCCATGCAGCTCAGGTACAAAGAAGAGTCCAAGCAGAGGATGCCTGCTCTGCACTGCATCAGATATCCTGCCTGCCACCACCTCTTCACAGCCCAGGGAAGACCTGCTACAAAACCCTCTTTGGTACTGTATTGTTGCTGCAGCTCTGTTGCAAACCACCCCTCTTCCCACAGCTCCTCCGTACTCACCAAGGCCTTTCTTTCCAATCTCCCTCTGCAGATCACAGTTATAGGAAACAACGCTCTCTTCATCCCGGTCCAGATGTAGCATCCCTAAAACATAGCAGTAATAATGGTATTTCAGCTGAGAACAGGACAGTTAGAGGACAGAGGTCAGGGAATGCCAATATTTTCTGCTCAGGTAACAAAGAAAGAAGGCTTATTGAAATTGGTTTATTCAGCTACTGTTAAGAAGCTCCATTTACACAAAAAGTTTGCTGTACTAGTTAAAGAAGTAACCATCTGACAGAGTAAAAAACTTTATTAATAATGCATTAACAACTACTTACTAGTGAAGTGCACACTACCAATTTTTCAAAGTCAGCTGATCTGAGTCACAAATGGGATATAAGATATGGCAGGACATAAGATAGGGCAGATCAAAAACATTTCCAAAATAATTCGAAGGTTTTTAGATGCTGCAAAATTAATCATGACTATTGACAGTTTTGGTCCAGGAGATGAAGTATAATTTTTAAAATGAATGAAGTACTCCTACAATCCTACCGGGTTTTTGATGAAGTGTTTCAAATCACTTTTCGTAGTTAAAAAAAAAAAAAAAAAAGAAAACAGATGATAAATGACTGTATTGATACCACTACAAAGAAAATTTGTTACTTCTGAGACTGTAGTGTGTTACATTTGTGCTTCTCTCCAAAAGGTGTCCATGAAATAATTATAATAGAGGTAGGTTTTCATGTTAAAATAAATTCAGACCAACTTTTCTAGGTACTGAAGAACTCAGTGTATTACAATGATATCTGATTCTTTTCACTTCAGTTCATTATCACTATGCTGTCTTAATATCTTTATAACCAGAGGTGTGCAGCCTTTGCAAAAAAAAGGTAAGGCATGTGCTCCAGATGAACTAGACAGTACCATACTGGAAAGATTACAGGGTGATCGCTTGATGCCAGTGACAGAAGCACACAAGAAGTTAAGTGTCAAAAACCTGATCTCTTGTTTGTGCCTCTTCTACAGTGAGCGGAGAGCTTGCAGGACTGCCTTGCAACCTCAAGTATGAGCCTTCAAATTGCAAAAGAAATTACAGCAAAAGCGTTAATATCTTTACTCTTTATGGTAATGGTTCCCTATTTTCCTGCCATTGCAGGTCACATTGCTTTTTCTGCTAGCACTCACAGGCCACATACTACAGCACTTCCTCCAGACACCACACCAGATAAAGTGTAATATGGTATGCGTGACGCTTCCCAGAATCACATTTAATGATCGCACTAAGCACAACCCACTCTCCCTGGTCAAGTAAATACCTAAATGACTCCTGTCCTCATCTGAAAGGGCAGGTGGTAGGAACATGGCTAGATGCAGGCCATGTGAACTGTTGTAGCAGCAGCTCTGTGTTCTTGACTGACATCTATCCCATAAGCCTCCCCACCAAGCCATTATTGTCACGTACAGTAAAGTTCATTCACATTTCTGACCTTTTAAAAAATTATTTTTGCTGTTCTCTTCATAATTCCTACCCACTTTTTGCCTTTCAGGAGAAACTTCTGACTAAGGCATCTCAAGTTGTGGTCACGCTAAGAGTTTATCTAAACAACACTAGATCTAATCAAGACCCAAAGGAGATTTACTGAAGGGAATTCTGCATGTTGTAAGAACAGTTGATGGCAGTTCAAAAGATGCCCAAGACCATAATATAGTATTTACCAATTAAAATGGGGCCAGTGTGCCACTGGACCTGTTACATATTATCAAAATTCAACACAATGGTCAGTCACAGTTACTGGAAAGTCTGTGCCATGTCAGTCAATGTCAGTATTATAAAATGTGGTAAAAGTAATTACATTTTGTATCCTAGTTTCAGGTAGATGTTTATTTAGTTAGCTGTTTCTGTTCCAATTGTTCCAAAGGATTGCTGAGATTGATTAAAATCTTGTTAAAAGGCTACTGATTTCTAATGCAGAGGAGGTGAGAAAAGCTTATAAGCAGCCCAGAATTTCTTGAGTGCTTTATACACTGCAGACAAAGGCCTTTGATCCAGCTTGTTAAACTCACTAACAACGTTTATGTTTTGGTACTTTACTCAACATTTCTCTTCAAGGTCATTGTAGAAGCTCTGCATTTTCTCCTCTTCTGTGCTTAGTAGAAATTCTTAATAGTTTGATAAAAAGTCCAGAATAAAATTACAAACCCTTCTGCTTCCCTGACTTATCTGACAATATTCAGAGCAGTTCTTAACACACATATTACAGTTAAAGGCCTGAAGTTGAACAGTGTGAACACTCACTTTGGCATTTTCTCTTTGCAAGGTATATTTGAAGTAAGGGTAGTAAATAAGCACACAGTATTTGCTATTCATTCTTTGTTGTCCCTCTGTTCAAAAAGACCCTTTCATTCATGGAGCAAAAACATAGTATGGAAGTGAGCCACAACACAACATTATAAAGAGTCAAAGAAAGGACCCAAACAATCAGTGTCTGAAAGCTGTTCAACCCTACTGCTGTTATTTGCTGAATAGATATTACACCAGACCACAGCCAATCACATAAATTACAATAAAAGAATACTTAATAGAGAAAAATAATTACTTTTACAAGTTTTATTATATTTATAAATAAATTTTGTTTGCCTCGGTTACTCTGACTGGGCAATCAGTATCTAGAGACAGTCAAAATGAACTAGGAAATAAAATTATTTTGCAACAGGGTTGTGGATTGTCTAATTAAGCATGAAGTGTGAAATAAACCTCTGATGAGATTTAATTTTTTTTAAGGCATAGGGAAATAATTATTAAGAACTTGTGCAATGAAAAATAAAAAAAATTAATTTAAAAAACATCCCCAGATACCATAAAAGTTAACATCCTGCAGATCTAAAATGTCTTTAAATACATGGTAGTGCACAGTATATAATAAAACAGGAACAGAAAAAACTATGAATGAATATGCTATAGCAGGCATACCTCTATTAAAACATACTACTCATTGAGGATGTTGAAATTACAAGTTATTAAAAGCTACCTAAAAAACATTCACCAAATACACAGTATGATTCAGGTGAGTACTCAAAGTCAAAGCACGAAGGGAATCTTAGAAACACATTTAGACACCGCACTTGAAGAAACCTTGTCTACACACACAGATTGCTGGCACCAGTGAACCATGCAACAGCATTTTGAGGAAGAAAAAGTAGCATTAAAAATGCTTTACAATAAAGGACAAATCCTCTATGACATACTCAATAAAGCAAAATAGTAATTTCTCCCGGGTTACACGAAGTATTTGGAAAAATGTCATTCTTTGTCTATGATGATGAATAGGTTCTTGCTAGCTAAGAGAGAAAAGAGAAAAATGAAACGAGGATGTTCAATAGCAACTGAGAACTTTTGCATGAATTTTTATATGGTAACAGCACAACCCTTTTCAGAAGGTCCTTCTGAGAACACGTTACTGAGGTACCTGAACTCTTCGGATATTTCATTTATCCTGTGAAAGGGGGAATATTCAAATTCAGCAAGCATTAAGCAGTAACTTAATGATGATGTAAGCCAGTAATAAACGGACCAAATAAAAACCACACACAAATAATCCAGCTGCATGTTGCAAAAAAGTTTGTGATAATTTAATGCTTAAGCAAGTACTTTTTCCATTTTTAGATAGGCCACATTTTTGTTTAGGTAAAAGCATAGGCTTACTATATCTTGCTGTAGGTAAACATCCAATGGATGTTTAAAAAAAAAGCTATATCAAAGCATGTTGTTAATAGACATGTTGAACTAAAGAGTAAACCAGCTAGGAACATAACATCTAGAAACACAGTTTAACTGGGAAATTTGATGATTTACATATTGGTTTTAGCTACATAAGACTCCTGCACAGTCATCAAAACTGATTTTCACCCAAGCAGTCTGTCTCCAGGCCAAACAAATGGAAGACAGGAGTCCCTGCTAAAGAAGGAAGGCACTATTAAAAAAAGAAACCACATACCACAAAAAACACTGTGACATTGTGGAGGAGCAGGAAAGAAAACACTTGGTAACCTCAGATATAACTAATGCAACCATGAATAAAACAACTGGAAAAATAGATGCCAACTGCTCTGACAAGCTACAACTGTTTTTCTAGAGGACTCAAACAACTATCTTTAAATAGACAGATAAATAAATAAATAAATAGTGAAAGCTTGTGTAGTTCACATCCCTTCACGTGGCTACTGTTTCTGTCAGTATAATTCAGTAACGCCTCATTGTCAGCATCCAAGCATTACCTTAGCAAGTCTAACTGAAAGAAGGTGTTTCTTCATTAAAAAAAAAAAAAAAAAGACGTAGAAATTTGCATGCCACAGAGGAATTATTCTGATCCTTTGGGATCTCAAGCAGATCCCTAGAAGTTTAGAATTCTCTGCACCAGAAGGAACAAGTTGCGCAATACATCAGATAAATACAGTGCTTTTAAAAAAATCTTTATATTATTTAAACGTACATTAGCTTCCCTTTTTTCCCCCAATTGTTTTCCCATTTATAGATTATTTCCAATATAGATTGACATTAGGCGTATCTAATATTATTTTTGTTATTTACTTCTCTGAATTTCTTAAAAGTAGTCTACTGCCCCACAGGAGTTTGTGGACAACAAACTGAATATCCTTGCTATATCTGGTAATGATACACATAGAATTTATTTCAGTTCAGTGAAAACTCCTAATTTGGAGGACTCATAAAAGGCAGAACTTTCCAATATGTAGAGTTATTGCCAAAGAAACTGGCAGATACAGCTTGGTGAACATAGGCTTATATTCTTAAAAAATATTGCATTATCAATGCATAAATTAACAAGAGTTAGGCACGTAGATATAAATTCATTAACTACATATTTAAATATGTTTTTTGCTCCTAAATATACTACTGAATAGCTGATTTCAGAGGCCTGTGAACTGAAATAACCTTACAGAGATTCAGGCACACTCTGCAGGTGGCTCTGAACTGGAAACCAATAATGTCAGGCTTTGCAGCAATGTAAAGTGGAAAATCACAGAAGAGAGTTATTATATTCTCCACCTTATAGACAGCAAAGTTGTTACACAGAGCTATAGTTCAGGTTTTCCGAAATAATACAAGATTTTATGCTAAAGAGAAAAAGATAAACTGTACATTATTTTAGAAGATATAAAAGAATAGCTTCAGAATATACTTCATACTTCCACCAGATGAGAAATACACCATTTGAATTCCTAATCCTGTTTTTATTTAGTATATTTTTATTTTAGTAATACTCACATAACTAATTTAAAGTTATTTCAGCATGAATATTTTTAGCCTAGAATAATATTATTCTGCAAATATTTTTAAAATTCTTAGATGGTAGTAGACGTGCAAATGATAATTATGCTCAAAATGCTTTTTGATAAGTATGATTTGATATGCCCTAGTCCCTAAACAGTATATACACAGGAGAAAACAAATCAATGCAAATAAATGGGCAATGTAAAACATCGTAAAGAATGACCAGAGAAGTCCTCCTTGTGACCTACTTTTTCTCCCATTCTCTTGCTGCTATTCAAATTCAGCCAACTAACTGAAACACTGCTTTATTAAAATCAACTGGGAGATGGCCAAAATAAGTTTGTTGTCAGATATTCTTATTCCTGTCCAATTAATTTGAAATTTGATTCAAATTTAATCATCTACTATTTCTAACTGCCCTCAGGAAGAGGGAGATACTCTAGGAGAGAGTATCAAAGGCTACAATTATTTTTTTTTTGGTGGTGGTGGTCATATTTCTTACAGTTTAAAAAAAAAAAAAAAGAGGTTATTAGCAGTTCAAAAAACAATACAGTTCCTTCTGAAAGGTATATACTGCATTATCCCCTTTCATTTTAGGTTATTGACCATTTATCTGCTATTTAGTTCTCATATTTGTGAACTGAATTTAAATGTCATTTAGTCATTTTTATTTCTGCTTGGTACTGGTGGAGAAAATGATATGTTTCATTACTTAAGTAGAATTGTTACCCATACATTTCTCTGAAAATTACTGCAGGAGAAGCTGGTCTTTCCATTTCCCTACTTTTCAGATATGTGTCAGGAAAAAACCAACCCTCCCAAGATCAAGATTTTTTTTGTTGTTGTTAAATTTATGCATATTTAATTACATAATTTCTCTCTTGCTTTTTCTAAATGAATGCTAATCAGCATAGTAGGAAAAATAAATGGTATTAACTAAACAACACAATAGTGAGAAGGCAATTTATAGATCTGCACAAATGTACCTAAATCTGTTTGCTTTGCTTCAGCTGGAAAGAACTTGCAAAGATTCCTGCTGAGTAGCAGAATAAATTTCACAAAATAGAAAGTTTGTTGCGTCTGAAAATCATAGGATTGTTTTAATTATATAAAAGAAAGCACCATAAGGTGATAGAAGAGCAGAAGCAGGCTGTGAAACATTCTTTAGCTGTGGCATTCATCCACACCTTCTTCCAGTTCCTGCACATTAATCACTCACAGCTATGGGCCGAGAAATGAGAAGCTACGTCTTTATTTACAATTAAAAATGAACATGACTGAGAAGTAGAATTACCATCAAAAATTCTACAAGCAATGTGCCCTTGTTTCCAAGAAGGCCAATGGAATTCTGGGCTGCATAGGGAAGAGTGTGGCCAGCAGGTCAAGGGAGGTCATTCTCCCCCTCTACTCTGCACTGCTGAGGCCACAACTGGAATGCTGTGTCCAGTTCTGGGGTCCCCACTTCAAGAGAGACACGGAACTACTGGAGCGAGTCCACCGTAGGGCAACCAAGATGACTGAGGGACTGGAGCATCTCCCTTATGAGGAAAGGCTGAGAGAGCTGGGACTCTTTAGCCTGAAGAAGAGAAGGCTGAGGGGAGACCTTATTAATGTTTACAAGTATCTAAAGGGTGGGTTTAAGGAGGATGGACTCAGAGTCTTTTCAGTGGTTCCCAGTAACAGGATGAGGGGTAACGGGCACAAGCTGGAACATACGAAGTTCCGAACAAATATGGGAAAAAACTTCTTTACAGTGAGGGTGACAGAGCATTGGAACAGGCTGCCCAGGGAGGTTGTGGAGTCCCCTTCTCTGGAGACTTTCAAGACCCGCCTGGATGCAGCCCTGAGGGATGTGCTTTAGGCAATCCTGCTCTAGCAGGGGAGTTGGACTAGATGATCTCTAGAGGTCCCTTCCACCTCTGAAGAATTCCGTGATTCTGTGAATACCTGAAAAGATACTGATAAGTTTTTTTTCAGGCAGCTTTGATTCTTCTCTCATTCTTACCAGTGGAAATCAGTCACTCTCTCATGGAACTAGTGTACAATCATCAGTAAGTTAAAAACAAACCAAAAAACCAAACCAAACCAAAAAAATCCACAAACCCACAACAAAACAAAACAACACCCACCCCCCAAAACCCACCACCACAACATAAAAGCCCCCAACAACAGAGAAACTAAACAACAACTCAATACCCTGAACTCATTGTGACTGAAATACTACATTTGTTCAAAAGCAATGCTGTACACAACTGACACCTGGTTTCATTTTACAAAATCTGTTCTGTTCAAATCCAGTCACAAAAACCTTACCAATTGTTAGCTTTATTATCTGCTAGATCTTCAACACAAAATCCTGTCAGACCTTCTAAAGCACTAGCTTATGGAAAGCCATCTTGGGAACATATGGAAATTCTGGGAGAAGTGGTTAAATTCATACAAGTCTGTAAGATTCATTTATTTCTGAGAAAATGAAGATTCTCAAAAATGAAGATCAAGATGATGAAATAGAGCTTGCAATTTGCTAAAATGGACATTTTTCTTGAAGAATATCTACACACACACACAAACAAAAACCAACCAGGTATCTGCGGTGGCATCTCTGTATCTTGCAGGCAATCTATAATTAAACATGCACATAATGAAATCATCATGCTAATCATTGAAGGATGCTTATATGCACAAGGCTCCTGGAAAATGTCACCTATTCATTACTTTTAACCAAAATATATGCTTTTGACCCATGATAACAAACTGGGAAATGTCCCTTAATACTAGGACAATGACTGCCAAAATTTTACATGATGAGAAGCAGACCATGGAATGGAGAAAAGAGGAAGTTTAAAGAGCTGGCCTCAAACCTACAATATCAATCAGCCTGTGGAAGACAGCCTTAGAAGAGAAAGTGGCAATAAGTCACTGAAAGTCCAGTTGTCAGTTAAGAAGGCCCAGGTCTGATGTTACAAAGCCTGTGACGATGGCCCACTGATGTACTAATATCCAAATCACATAGTGAGTCCTACAAGGTGGTGAAATCAAGAATCCAATTAAAAGATTTTTCTTCAAAACCCACATATGCATACTGTATAGTTTCTTCACGCACTCTAGTGAGCTTACATCATGTTTTAGGGGACCATAATGGTGAGTTCCAAGTTTTTCACAAAGGATGTCTAGACAACTTTCACAACACAAACCATTTCTAAAATGCCAGGCTTCTCAGAGAAAGAGAGGGACTGAATCTTCTCTCAAGCAACACCTACTTCAGTTCAGCCTATTGTACATATGGATTCAAGGCATCCCATGCTCCCTTGAGTAAAATGGGTAGACAAGAGTTCAGTTCCAGGTGAACATGGTGATTACTTCTCTACTGGGAAGACTTGCAAGATTTTAAGCAAAACATGCAGTGACTGGAATTAGTAATATGGGACCTTTAGTCCCTGCCTGCTGTAATTCTGCAGGGTGTTAAAGGGGAAGCATAGGTGAAAAACGTAAAAATTGTGAAGATGCCAAGGACCTCACAGCAATATTCTGTGCAACTGGACAGGCAACCTATTATACCTGATCTTCAGTATATATAAGTGTTGCCAAGGCAGGGCACAGGAACAAAATCAAGATTGATTTGTGCATATGTTCTGTTCTCACAAACTTTAGGAGACTAAGTAAGATCAGGGTGCCTGAATATTTTGTAGCTGGGCATAGGCCAAGTTATAGTTTGAGCAATGAAATAAGCAAAGTAACACACTAGCACTTGCTAGTACAGTTCCCCTTACTAATCACAGAATCATAGAATGATAGATACTAATGAGAGGTTTCTTCTGATCTACTGTTTTCTGGCTTTACTTTAAGTTTTACTTTGGGTAAAACGGATTATGGAGCAACAAAGTAAGCACACAGTAAGATATTAAAGTATGATTGATGAAATACACTCAGAGGTAAATACTTCAAATCAACATTACCATATGAGCTAACAGGTCATTGCAGTAACAAGTTGAAAAGAACAAAATATTTTGAATGGCTTATGGATTTTGAGGACAGGATGTAAGTTATTCTAAGGATTTATTTTAGTGTTCTTATCTACTGTAATTTTACAATTGAGGATCACTGCATCATATGTAAAGCAGCAAATAAGCATAAGACAGGTCATATCAGACTAACACTGGTATGCAGTAACAGGTATAGTGACTGTCTAACTACAACCTGAATTTCAGGGGTTATCAGCTTCCAAGAGTTTACTATGGCAACCTGGTTCCTCTATTTCCACAAGATATTCCATCTTTCGTTTCCAACCTTTCACCTGCATTGTAATTGTCATTTTTAGAAAACTCACTTTTTCCATAAAACCCAAGTGTACTAAAAGAGATTTGATCTTCTAAGTCAAGAATAGATCCTCCATTTTCCCATGTCCTTTCCATAATACCTGCCAAATGCTCAGCCACTCAAGCCTTTGTATCTGTCATCTAGTGCAAGAGACAGATGGTATGAGAATGAAAGCACAGTAGAGGGTGAACAGGCATACTAACACCAGGGACAAGCCATGGGAGAGCAAAGAATGTAGTTGAATTTCAGCACTTATTCCACTGTGATTATTTAATTCTAGTATGTGCTAAACCTTCTTTTCGGACGATATGAATGACCTGTCTCTTGCACACCCTCTTCTGTACGAAAAGTCAAGGTTGTCCTGTCTGGTGCTTCTTCCACCCCAGTAGAAAACCCACTGTCAATGCTATTACAATTGCCTTTGGCAGAAGGTAAATGACAGGGCGAATTCATCCATAAACCCACTTTCTATAAGGTCTTTACCTTTTGTACCCTCTCCCTACTAAAAAAAGTTTATGCTTATTTTTGTATGTGTTACACTGCCCTTTCTTTTCTTCAAAAGCAGAAGAAATTTGCTGCTATGGCAACAGTACTTCTGCTCATAATCTAAGAAAAGCAAATTTGCAATCAGGAATTAAAGGAAAAAGGGCCCTTAAATGTAAGGGATTTCACCCAAATTACAGTAACAGTTTTTCCATCAACACTAGATTGTCAGTTGTATTTTCTCAACTTTAAGGTCCAAGACAGTCCTGCTAATCATGACAGGCTAATCATGCACTTTTCATTAGCTGTACATCATTAATGCATTTACAGTTAGCTGTATAAAAGGTAAGCATCTAGTTTATCACTGGACTCCCTTTATAGGCAGTATAAGACATAGGCATCTCTTGATGCATTTCATCTGAATTCAGGTGTCTCAAATAAGCTATTGTTACCGAGTTTTCTTAGAGCCATTTTGGTTTTGCTTAGAGCAAGTGAACTGGAATGCCAAGTAAAAGTTTTTGCTATGTATATCACAAATACAGTTTGCCTTACCGCAAAAGAATCAAAACCTACATGAAACTGATTATCTTCTCTTCATGCATTCTGCTGGCAAGAGATTATTATGAATCTTAGACATTATTAACTTGGGCTCCAGTAACAGTGATAACACAGAAGTATGAATTCCTGTGAAATATATCATTTTTTCCCCTCAGCATTTACAGTCTACAATCTTTTACGATCATGGTCTTTTGAATTTCAAGAAAACATGGACTGCAAGAAACATCATAAAAAAGAATTAAAACAATGGTTCAACTGAGAGCTTTTTGGTGATCAAGCTACAGAGTATACACAAGAATCTCAGAGTAAGTAAGGGAGACAGAGCAAGGTCATCTGAGTTAACATAAAGTAGAACTTGATTTAACAAATTGCCATCATTCTTAGAAAATAGCAATGAATGTAGGGCATTTGCCGGGTACATGAAATATATATATATACACGCATGCAAAGACTGAAGAGAAAAGTCTTTTAAGCAGGTAATTAAATTAAATTAAAAGAGACAACATGAAGCATATAAAGTAACAAAAAATTAGTATCAAACTGCTGTGGGCTTTAAAGTAAAAAAGAAGTTTTAGTACTTACCCTGTAATGAATTTTCTGAGTAATACTGAGATTGAGGAGCTCATGATTACTTTACATTTTCATAGTAAGGAAACTTACATTATGTCAGTTATGTGGACGCTAATTGCAAGATTTTACAAAATAGATAGGTCTAAGAACGAATTCCAGAAACTTGAAACATGAATCAAACATTTATAATTTTTCTAATTTCCTATATTGCTGTCATCTTCCAGAATAAACTTACTGAAAAATAAAAGTAATCTAAGGAAATAAAAAAATGTTTATTTAAGAGTGTCTAAATAACATATTATTGACAGCTAGATTGTGACATTTAATATAATTGAACAAACCAGTTTATTACATATTTTTGGTTAAAATACTTGAATCACTAGATTAAGATTATTTTTCCTTTTTTAGAAATTTTTTTTTCCACATTTTATGGCTGTGACTAATGCAGTTGTCAGGAATACATAGTATATGGTATTTTATATAGTAAAATGCAGTATTTTAAGCTGCTTACAGATACAGAACTAATTAGTTCACCAGTAAATGTGAGAAGTATTTGTATGTTATTACTTAAACTTTTGAGATTGACAAAAAGAGAGACTGAAGGCAAAGAAACTTCCCTGATTTCATAGACTAAGAGAGACATAAAACAACACTGCCTGCAACAAAAGCTCACTTCCTTTATTCTTACAACTCTATTCAGAAAGGATCTTTCTTTCTTTTAAAGAAATCTATAATAATTTATGACAGGAACTCTGCATCTTTAATATTAAAACAGGATTTCTGAGTAACTGTAAACTTTAGAGCAAAAATTGTATTATCATTGAAAAAGTTAAAAGACAGTTCAATGTAATCCAGAATTTTCAACAACAGAAAAAAAGTCATATAGAGCAAAGTTTGGACCTTTAAATTTGTGTGAGTGATTTTTTAAAAAATTTGTTTTCAACACTCATAATATGTATTCTAATAATAGGCATTCTAACGAACTGATTAAAATTCTGACTGAGTAAAATGAAAACAAAAGACCTGTATGCAAGAGCAGAATAAAATGATCATTAAATAAAATGATCACACTAAAGCTAGGTGTTGAAAAAAAAAAATCTGTAAAATTCCTGCCTAGGTAAACTTCTCCAGAATATTTTTATGACATGCACATTAACAGCATAATATGCATAAAAAAGGAATTTCTGTAATCACTAATTCTTTTTTTGTCAGTAGAGTCTCTTGAAACAACAGACTATTTCTTTCTAAACTTTATTATATGACAACATGCAATCTTTTTACAGAAAACTAAAAAGTAGACAACACGGATTCCTCGTTTAAGCAAAAACATACACTGAAGTTTATAGCTTTCCCTGAAGAAGAAACAACCAAGCAATAAACCCCACAACTGTCTAGGGTATATAATACTACACGTCTGACCCATGGCCTAAACAAGTTGAGTTGGATTGCTCTTGGATAAGAGTTCAGCAGTGTGATTCATCTGCCCTAACTCTAGGATAGTCTTGGAGAAGACACTGTGTGTGTCTGTATGAATAAGACAGTGTGTGTGTACACTCATATACTTGCATGTATGGGCAAAACATTTCCCCCCCCCAGCACCATGTTTTATCAGCCTTAGAAATTTTAGAAACATTCACTTTTAAGATATTGTTTTCCTTCTATACTCTCTGTACTCTATACATTTAGCCATTAATGGATGATGGGAGGCAGTCCCTCCCTTGCAGTCATAGAATCATAGAATCATTTAGGTTGGAAAAGACCCTTGGGATCATCAAGTCCAACCATCAACCCCACTCTACAAAGTTCTCCCTTACACCATATCCCTTAACACCACATCTAAATGAGTCTTAAACACATTCAGGGATGGTGACTCCACCACCTCCCTAGGCAGCCTATTCCAGTGTCTGACCACTCTTTCTGTGAAGAATTTTTTCCTAATGTCCAGCCTAAACCTACCCTGCTGCAGCTTGAACCCATTCCCTCTTGTTCTATCACTAGTTACCTGTGAGAAGAGACCAGCACCAACCTCTCTACAATGTCCTTTCAAGTAGTTGTAGAGAGTGATGAGGTCTCCCCTCAGCCTCCTCTTCCTCAAACTAAACAGTCCCAGCTCCTTCAATCGCTCCTCATAAGATTTATTCTGCAGGCCCTTCACCAGCTTCGTTGCCCTCCTCTGCACTCGCTCCAGCACCTTGATATCAAGAGCTGTGGGGAGAGAGGCTGCCAGTGAAGACTGAGGCAAAGAAGTTGTTGAGTACCTCAGCCTTCCCCTCGGTCGTTGTTACCAGTTTGCCAGTCTTGCTCATCAGGGAGCGGTACATTTTCTTTGACATTCCTTTTCTGGCTGACATACCTACAGTAATCCTTGCCGGCTGTGTCCTGGCCTTCCTGACACCATCCCTACACAACCAGGCAGTGTCTCTATACTCTTCCCAGGATACCAGTCTGTGCTTCCACTGACTCTGGTTTTCTTTCTTGCCTTTCAGTTTGGCCAGCAGGTCTCAACTCAGCCATGCCAGTCCCTTGCCTTCCTTTCCTGATTTCTTACGCTCTGTGGAAAACATCCTTAAAAATCTGCCAGCTCTGTTCTGCTCCCTTGTCCCTGGAATACCTACAGCTTGCCATGCTACTTTTCCAGGAGATGTCAGGGTTGTTGAAGTCCCCCAGCAGGATGAGAGCCTGAGAGCATGATGCCTCCTATAGCTGGAGTAAGGCGGCTTTGTCATTAGGCTCCCCTTGATCAAGTGGCCTGTAGTAGCTTTTTTTAAAAGACAGCAAGTGCTACCTAAGGAAAAAACCCAACCTATATTTTAATTTACTCAGGTTAGGAACTGGCATTACAAGCCTGCACCGGGCCACAGAATATGGAACAAATTCCTACAAATACTTAACTTTGAGAGCACTTCTGCTATCAGCCATTGGCACTTCTACACGAATGGACAAGTTTGACATGGAGAACTACAGCCCGCTCCTCTCTTCTCAGTTTTATAAGGTATTTTGTGCATTTTCTTTCTGTCTTAGAGAGACATTTCCTGTATTAGCCAATGTCTGAAGTTACTTTGTCACTGCTGCCAGACACAGAAGGGAATTACAAGTAAGGAAATATATTTGTCTCATTTGTGTATCAAGAAGCACAAAACTAAATTCACAAGAATGATTTAATAGTGATTTTAAATGCGGTCACAAGCAAGCTTTACCTCTTTGCACTCAGCTCAGGTAATTTGGTGAGTGAGGACCTACATAAATACTCAGCTTTTTTTGATATTGTGGCAAATGATGGACTGGGTCTTTTGGAAGAACCTTTATCATATATGTTTATTTCGTTAAGAAATCTGAGGGCATTTATATCTGACTTTTTTAATAGTTTAGGTTTCTTCTACTTTAGATCATCCTATCTCAGTAGGTAGTTTAATAAAGGATAACAAGGTCACATATGTAAACAATTACAGTATTTTAGTTTGACACAAAATAATACTACTTTGCTCTCATAGTTAACATCTGTTCTTCAAGATGCTGAAGGGAGACCCGAAACACTTCCTAATGTGGTAAAACCCACAAAGGAACAGCAAATTAGGATTTTTCACAAATTATTTTAACAGACACAGTTTGCAGAATCTGAAGCACTTCTAAGGTCCACCACACACAAGCAATGCCCTGAAATTCATGAAGAAGAGCAAGACTACACAACTGGCAGCCACCACTGCCTTCTCCGAGTTCTTTTAATAGGGTTTTAAAGCACAAAGAAGTTCGTCTCAGGAGTTAGTACCACCATGATGCATGAGTGCAAATTCCCTGTTGTTGTATAGCATACAGAGAAGGAAAAAAAAACAAACACCCATACTTGTTTTCCTGACCTTTTGCTTTCCAGGCCTCAAAGGTCACCTCTTCCCAAGACATCATTTCATAGTGCTTAAAAACAGGTTCTCAAGTCCGAGAAGCAAGTATGATAAGCCCAGTGGAGATTTACTCACAGAGAGTTTTCTCTGCAGATATTGGGGTCAAAGCAGGTTACCGAAGTCAGTGCAGGCTACAGAATAACTACCTTACAGAAAAAACTACCAGACAGTACTACAGTCATCAAACTGTATGGTGCTAAATCTATCTTTGCAGGGTCAACAGGAATGAAGTTAAAAAAGAAATTGTGTAGAACAGATTACATAAAAAGTAATAAAAGTCATAAAACATAAGCAGCATTTTTCTTACCCGCTCAGAGGAACTGCTAGCTTAGTAACGTACTGAATGAATGACGATAACAGCAAAATAATGGGCTCATCAAAATTAAGGAAATCCCGGTGGAGCACATAATAAGAAGAGACTGGATATTGCTTTATAGAAAAAAAAGAAAAAGTCTTGTTGCCATGATATGAGGTGAAGAACATGATATAGTATAAAATAAGAGGTGGAAAGCTGGTTGCTTGATGCAAAAGAACCCAGCATACTGGAAAAAACAGGAAGAGTTAATTGTTACAGTTAACTTCAGGAGTTGTCACCCCTACATTGCTGTTGAAATCAGTGAGGCCTTTCATTGATTACAGGGAGAAAATATGCATTAGAGAGTAAGTATGCCCTTAAATAGCACAGCTTTATTTCATTATTTTGAAATATATATCTGTATACGGATATACGTGCAAGGTAGTTGCATTATTTAAGGCCTGTTCTCCTGGTAACTATCTGAATGAAGATATTAATTATTGGTAAGCATGCCCATCAAAATTATATAAATGCATTGAGGAATAATACATTACATGCAAGTCTGACATCTAGATTAAAAAAAAAATAGTAAAAAAAAAAAATATAAAAATATTTATTTTTCCTGCTAAAAAAAGTATGGCAAAGTTTAATTCTACCCACAAAGCTGCAAAGTTCATGAATTACAAAGAGCTGGGTAAGTACTACTTAGAATAAAAAATAAAATGATTCTCTAACTACAGCTGCACGTCTGACTTTCCTGGCTGCATGTGGATGCTCGCAATACATCATGTTAATCTGTGATGGGATATACCATAGGTGACAAAACACGAGGCAAAGCCAAGGAAAACGTGTTGCTTACTGCTGTCAGCTTTGTTCCATATTAGATACTACAGCAAGCAGAACCTGTTTTACAGAAAGAATACTAAAGAATATCCACTGCTCTTTGAAAGAGCAATCAGTGTAGAAAACAGAAAATTCAAAGTGAGACCTGGTATCTTATTTCTCAGTATATAGACTGTTTCTTTATGGATGATTCTATGTGCTTTATTGCTAGACAGCACACTGAGGCTACTCTTAACACAATACTATTTCAGTGAGATTTTCCTCAAACCCTAATGAGACAGATCATTCTTTTTAACCATGGTTGATTTTTACTGCAAAAAAGAACATTCACTGTTTGGAGCTCACTCTGACCAACTTGATACCAACAGGAACAGTTTTTCTTATAGAAGTTCAGTTTTATAAAAAGTAGCTTCAAGAACAACTTGGACACTAAGGTAAAAAAAATATTTCACAATTAAATAACATTATAAGTTTAGAAATACCTAAGAGACTTAATTACACAGAATTCAGTATACTGGAAACTTGGATCTGGTCCCTCATTTAGAAAGAAACAATTCAATTTATCAGGTATCTGAAATTTATTCAAAGTGTTACAAACTCTAACTAATTTCTAAGTCATTTGATGATATCATACAGATCTGTTTGCCCTTTCTGATTTTTCTCTGTTGTGGTAAATTTCTAGGTTTTTGATTGTCTTGATTAAAAAAATAATTGCATTTATAAGGTTAGTGGTTTGGCTTTCTTCCCAACTTAAATATCTGAAGATAAATACACTGTATTTTTCTTTCTCAAGACTGAATGCACATTTGGTCCCTTAGACAAGGAGGCAACACAGGTTGATGGGAAAACAATGAACTTTCATCCTTAACTATTATATGAGGACATTCATTATAAAGGTATGTCACATTAATGAACAGTGTGGTTCATGCCACCTGCATAGATACATTATCAGCAACAGCAGCCCTGCAGGGCCACAAAATTTGTCGTCACTTTGGAATGTAGAATCAAATTAGCAAAGCTGTGCTCAAAGGATGAGATTCTGTAAGGTTTTTAAACATCTCAGACAGAAATTCGATTAAGATTAATTCAAGCCAAGCAAGCAATTTTAGAGGCGTTGGAAGCAATTTCCTTTCACATCATGGTCGTGTGCTGCTGACATGAATGCCTGCAGAAAAATGTGCTAAGTTACCAGAGACAAGATCTTACTATGGAGAAGGAAATACATTATGTCCTTGTAAGTTTAGTTTTTATAATAATAATAATACTAAGGTAACGAGTCTTGTAAAGAAACATACAAAATCATCATGCATCATAAATAACTGACTCTAGAGACAGGGCATTTCAAATACCACAATCACATTTTCAAGCTGGTTTGTGTCATCAACTTTTAAAGGTGAGACTCTTCAAAAGAATTTGCTGGATGAATAAGATTTAATCTAATGCCATTTTAGAAAAATGATAGCAGGGCTCATCAAATTATTAGTGCACTGGTAAAGCACTTTGAATCTAAATCCTTCACCACTTTCATTTATTTTATGATGTTGAAAAGGTTATCCTTCAAAAACTGTCAACCAATTCATATAAAAGATTTAATGTTTTAAGGATAGATAAGAGGAAAACATGTCATTATATCTTTGAAAGAAGATGGATTTTAACAACTGTAAAATTATCATTTTTCAGAAGACGGAAAAAGAATACATGGGCTTTTCATTCTCAACTCAACATAGGCAGCCTAAAGCTATGTAATTGTTTTCTAGTAAAAAAGTTAAGGAAGAAGAGACTGAATTTTTCCTGTTGAAATAATCTTGTGAATTTAAACACAGGAATGTTTTTTTCAGCTGTTTTCAATTTGTATCCCACCATCTTGGGTTTTTTGGAGGGGTGGGGAGTGTTCAATAGAGAGGCAGAGTCCCGCATAACCAGTTTAAAGGTCCTAACAAGTTGTTCCACTTTCTTAGTCACCATTCACAGACCTTTTTAAAGTAGTTGGTGGACCAAAATAAAGAACAATGAATAAAAACCAACCTAACAGCTTGACAGTCATTCCCATATAGACACGAGAGATTGACTTATGCAATGGGGAACTTGGTTTCAAATAAAGATAAGTAACCATGAAAAGAAGAAAAATAGCTAGGAACTGAATATATGAAACTTAAAGACTGGAATTAATAAGAAATATGAAAAAAATTCCAAGGAAATCTTAAAACACATACTAGTAGTATAGTCATACAAGTTGGCTGGCATAAGCATTAGCAAAGATACGAAACAGATAAATGTTCTCTGAACATTTCTGAAATCATTCTAACAGTGTTTTCCAAGTGGCTAGACAGACAGGTAATACATGGTAAGTATACTTACCATGGTGGGGGCTTGCAGGTTATTTGCTCCAGTTTGCAATGGTTGAGAAATTATAAAGCAATTTCTTAGCAAACTCAAGCAACTTACCATCTTTGCCACTGGCAAAGTTTAAGTGAGACATATTACTATGAGCAATGATTTCTTCATTCTGGACTACTGAGAGATCACATTCAGCTTTCGCTTTCTTTGATCAGAGTCTGCCAAACAGTGAGCAGTGGATTCTTTTTGCCCTCAAATGATTCTGCTAGCAATATATTTCGCTCAGCACAATCTCTGTTGTGTTAAAATACAATTCAAGCTATTCTTCGGATTTCTTAGGTCTTGCCCTAAGCTTTAGCCCTCACCACTCCGAGCATCAATCCACACAGCCCTTTATTAGAACTAGCAGGGAAAAAGACCCTTCTGGTACAAGAATGGTAACTGGACAACATACCTTTTCAGATTTAAGATTTACAATTGTGGAAGAAATATGCTGGTCACCTCCTTTCCAATTTACTCTTTTGCCCAATGAAAAGCAAGCTTTTGACACATTGTAAATCTGATCATTCTCAGAAGACAAAGGATCAACATTCTGTTACAGATTGATGGAAAAGATGTAGTGACCTGTTCAACTCTGGAGTACCTTAGCTGTGTTTAAAAAAAAAAAAGAAAAAAAAAAAAAAGAAAAGAGAGAGAGAGACAGTTGATCCCTTCATTCCAGTAGTTCAGAGCAAGAGAATAAGAGTCCAAAATTGGTCATAGGAGTCCAAAATTGTGCCAGCTAGCTCCAAATACATGGTAAATTATAATTATACAGAGGGGTTATATTGTATAATCTGAATGACTAACAATACTGTAAATATAATTTCCCAAAGACTGTCATTACTATCTAAACCCAGTGCTTTACAACTTCCTAGCTTTTGAATTAAAAAAAAAAAAAAAAAAAAAAAAAAAGAGTGATTTTGGTATGTTTTAATCTCAGTATGAAAGCAGACGCAGGACAAAGCTTTTCACTAGAAAAAATGTAAAAGCTTTTAATATTTGTCATCCTGACTCTTTTCCACTTTTGCCCTGTTACTATGTATGTAATCTATTGTCTACAACCCTTTTGCAGTGTCTAGAAAATCAAATTAATTTTGAATGACTGGAGTTAACAGACAAATGCTAAAACAGTGACCCCATTCTTGGTGACGTGTAATTCAGATCCAATTTCATTTATGCAATTAATGCTTTTTTCACATAATCATAGAACGGTTTGCGTTGGAAGGGACCTTAAAGATCATCTAGTTCCAACCACCCTGCCATGAGCAGGGACACCTCCCACTAGACCAGGCTGCTCAAAGCCTCATCCAACCTGCCCTTGAACACCTCCAGGGATGGGGCATACACAGCTTCTCTGGAAGTTATTCCTATGTCTCACCACCCTCATAGGAAAGAATTTCTTCCTAATATCTAATCTAAATCTACCCTCTTTCAGTTTCAAAATCATTACCCCTTGTCCTATCACTACACTCACTGATAGAGTCCCTCTCCATCTTTCCTGTAGGCCCCTTTAAGTACTGAAAGGCCGCAATAAGGTCTCCCCAGAGCCTTCTCTTCTCTGGACTGAACAACCTCAACCCTCTCAGCCTGTCTTCATAGGAGAGGTGCTCCAGACCTCTGATCATTTTTGTGGCCCTCCTCTGGACTCGCTCCAACAGGTTGGGGCCCCTAGAGTTGGACGCAGTACTCCAGGTGGGGTCTCAGGAGAGCAGAGTAGAGGGGCAGAATGACCTCCCTCGAGCTGCTGGCCACACTTCTTTTGAAGTTGCCTGGGTTACGGTTGGCTTTCAGGTTGCCAGCGCACATTGTCAGCTCATGTCCAGCTTTTCATCAAGCAACACCCCTGAGCACTTCTCCTCAGGGCTGCTCTCAATCCATTCTCCTCACAGCCTGTATTTGTGCTTGGGATTGCCCCAACCCACATGCAGGACCTTGCACTTGGCCTGTTAGGAGTGGTTGCCAGCCCCAGTAACTCCAGGGTCTCTTATCTGAGGTTTTTTCCTTTCATTTCCACAGAGCAAAGTAAAAAAATGAGGAAAAATATAAGCAGCAGAATCATGGAATGAAAGTATAACAAATAAGCATATAGCCTTAACTAAACAAGAGAAAGAATGAATGATATCTTTCCTCAAACATTTGAAGGTTGTATACATCTGACAATAAAATCCAATAGTGAGAGAAAAACTATTCCAGAGGAATTTATGATAACCTCTTGCAGTAATACTGATCAACACCATAGGACATACATTAGCTTTATAATGTGGAGAAGAATCAAAGCACAAGCAACAGTGAGAAGAGGATTTTCCAATTCTGAATTTCTAAGTGTACCCTTTTCTAATTTCTTTAAGTTTACTTGTATGGAAGCTGTTCCACCATTTTGATAATGCTGCCTGTCTTTCTCAGAACCTTATCCAGCTCTACTACATTGTTTTTGAAATCAGAGCCAACCAGTCCACAGTTACCAAGGTAATGCTAGACTATACATCCATGCTTCATTACGTACTTTGTTCTGTTCCCTACTTCTCTCCTAGTAATTCATAACACTTTTTGGTCAGTATTGGACTGACATGGACCAAATGTAAATCCCACTTCTCACCCTGTGCAGTAATGGCCAGCTCAGACCCAATTATTTTGAATGCAATATTAAGACTTTTCATTTTCTTGCATGATTTTGCATTTATCTGGATTGGATTTCATCTTTTTACAGTTCAGTCTTGTGTCTTGCTATATCCTTCTCAAATTACTTAATAGTTCACCTTTTTTTTTTTTTTTTTTTAATACCCTGGATAAAACCTTTTCAACTGATTGTTCATGTCTTTTCATAAAGTCATTTGTGAACACTTTTGAAGAGCACTGGTCCTAGCGCAAACTTGACAGATTCTCCTAGTGAACTGCCTCCACTGTCTAAACACCTCCAGTGAAGTAATTCCAGTAATTTCTACCTTGCAAGTGAATTTTCAGATGGATACTCACTGAAGCCCAGGCTAAAACTTGTGAGTGGAAAAAAATAAATTTCAGAGTCACCATGTGTCTGTAAATTGAGTCAGCTTTGTCATCAATGCTGACTCTCACTTGTGTTTTCGTTCTTATTTTCAACAGAAAATACAGACAGGGTCAGTAAAAGTTATCTGAGTATGTAGCTTATGCCATAGGGTAAAAGATAAAAATCCTTATACTGACTCCGCATCTTCAGACCAAGATGCAAATAAGTGTTTTGGAGACAAGCCCATGACTGAAATTCACTCATAGAACAGGCCGAGATGCCCATAAACCCCTCTTGTTCTACAGTATAATGCTTTAATCAAATATGCTGAGAATAGCATAAAGTGGATTATAAACAGAGACCGTAGAAAAAGCAAAAAATGGGTAAAGTTTTTATTTATAACATACCACATTAAATTTAACATATGACATTAAAGATGTAAAAACAGATCAGCTGCACTGTCCCTACCTATTTCCTTTCAGTAAAACAGTGTCTAAGGCCGGAAGCACACCTATGAGTTTAAATGCACTTGCACAACATGGAAATGAAGGACTCCAAACTAGACGGTCATTCAGTTGGGTAAAATAAATACAAGTGTTTATTTAAATATAACGGTGCTCTCTAAGAGGTCTGTTTTTGCATAAAAATCAGACTTGATCTAATCGAAAATCTTTAAAAATTAAATATCATTCTCTGGTTTCATTTTCCTAAGCTCTTCATATAGAGTCAGTGGCGTGGAAAAGTAGCTAATACATGATTTTGATGTGTCTTTGTCTGTCAAAACAACAGAACAGCTCTGCGCATGGAGTAGCTGAGACTGTTGAGAGACTGAAACTGAGACGCACCGAGTCATCTATGAGATAAACGATATGTAATATGTGGCAGAAATCCGTTTCCGTTTGGAAACATGATGAGAAATCAACATGAATATCACTTTTCTAATCATGCAGAATTGTCAGGTTGATTTTCAAGTCATTATCCCTGTAATCAGATAAAAATTTTCCAAACCCAAATTGTTCCCATTTGTGGTCTCTTTACCATAGCCTGTCTAGATTATTCTAACAATACATTCTGTTTAGGTTAAACGCTTGCACCATTTGCACTGTAAATGAAAGGGAAAAGAAGGTTTTAGAGTGCCACCATTCACAAGCCTTGAGTGAATGACAGCATTCCTCCAAAAACTCAGCTTCACTACAAGCACAAGGAAGCATTCTTCAGAAGTCAGTTTACTTACTCATTTGTATTTGAGGCACATACTTTCCTCAGCACTGAGATAAGCAGTTTCTACATTTGTACAGGGAAAATATGCTCTCCAGCATAAAATGATTCAGACAAAGTGCACAAAGAGCATTGCTTCAAGTATCTTGAACTTGAAAATAAAATCTCCCAATTGTTTTTGTTTCTCTTTTTTTTTTTTTTTTCCAACAATGACACACACCAGTAGATTCTGATCCTAGCTTGGGTGAACTGAAAAATATTTCTTCAGTGATCTGCAGAAGTTGATTTTTTTATGTGGAAAATGATAAAAGAGACAGAATAATTCTTTGAAAGATCAAGCTTCTTTACAAGTCATAGTTGATATTCTCAGTGAATGTATTATTAATTATTTGTAAAAAAATACCAACAAAAAACAACAAACCAAACCCCAGCACCCTTTTTTACAATTGTTTCAGAGGCAGGCATGATTAAATTTAAGCCTGATGTAAGCGTAAACTTTTCTATCCATAGAGGATTTAACTGTAATAATTGCTCTAGGTGAATGATACAGACAAAAGGAATCACTGAGTACATCAATAAAAATATAAATATATCTTACATCTAAATGTATATTTATAAATATATTTTATATACTATTATATAAGTGTTTAAATATATTTGACTGCTTAAAACTACTTTTATATATGTAACTTAAACTTAGACTGTCAACTACTTAGTTCATTAGTTAAAAGACCAAACTAGAGGTGGAGGTAGTGGTAACTGGTGATAAAGAAGCAAAGGCATAAGCCATCTTAAGAAGCCAACTGTTTAAAAACTGTTTCAAAAACTTACTTTCTGCCTTTGGTCAGCCAGAAAGAGATGGGTTTTGTCTAACATTTCATTTTTTCCTCAGCCTCTTACCCAGGTACCAATAGTCTATTTTCCCGTGCCTTTTGAATTTTCCAGGTCTATTTACTATAAACTGTCTCCTGGTAGATGTGTTATAGAAACTGTAGTTGTTAGGCTTCTCTAGTTGTGATCAATCAACTAATCGTCTATTCTTGGAGTAAACATGCAATTCCCCTAACACATATCAAAGTAGCAAAGGCCCTAGAGCCTATGCCAGAACCTTTCTTGCTTGCTTTCTTCATAGCAGTCTGTAGACACAAATAAATTTGAAAAGAAAAAAATGTAGGTCAGAGAAATGCATTGTGAATTGCAGAGATCATAAAGATTGAGGCATGTAAGAATTCAGTTCTGCAGATGAAAGCTTAATCTTAACGTTTGGTTCTACATGAGTTAGAACTAAGAATCTAGCATTCAGCTTTATTTTGAGCATAGCCTAAAATTAGGCTGATTTCTGCCATTAGAAATAAGACCTCATGAAAGCAAAAGGTACCAAAGCAGTTAGGATGCTCAGATATGGTCCTGAACTCAAATCTGTCTTAACCGATTGAATATGAACTTGATGTGGGACTATGAAGTGTTATAACACTTACATCGCCAGTCTTACTGTTCTAAATTCCGTAGAAGAGCCATGGGATTGTTAAGAAAATAGATGAGATTAACATTTTGCCTGTCATTTAATATATTGTGATACAGAATGATATACAGAATATTCAATGATATGCAGAATATCAAATGACTAGCTATGTTGTTATATGTACGTGCACACAACCACTCCTATTTAGGATTACCCTGTTTCTGTTAAGATCAAAATATGGAATACTAACAAAAATATGTCCAAAACACATGTGAAGCACTATAAAAGCTGTAATGCATGAAAATCTCTAGCCACATACAAACTATAAGTGTGTTACTGAAAATTGCAGCATTTGTCTTTCCAGCTTTCATTATCAAAGCTGTGATTTTCTCAGCATGTTCAATCGCAAATTGCTTTGTTTTGAAACTAATAAAGTCAGTAAGACTTTTCTATCTATGATATTACAGAAAGAATACTAAAAATACTAACAATAAGTAAACTCAGAGACATCTGTCCAAGTGCAAGTGATTTCTACCATTATGTTTGCCAGTTCTAGTGAGAAGGCCTAATCCTTACAAATTTTGAATAACATCAATTTTATATCTGCAAATTTCAAAAAATAAGTTATGTCTAATTAAACAGATGATTAGCAATGCTCGCATCTGCTTCAGATGGGAGTAGAAGTATTTACAGGTTTGTAGTATGAACAATTTATATACAGAACTTGTCCGTCCTATCTTGAGAAACACAGTACCCTCCATCCCAAACCAACCTATTTCTAATCATGCAACTAACTGTGAAAGAGATTATTTTTAACCAATCTTCACATACAATATTTCCACATATCTAGAGAGAAAAATAAGTGCAAGTATCTTTTAAGTACCTGCTGATACCATTTTGGGTGCTTTTACTTTTAGAACAAAATTTCTGTTTATGAATCAAACGTTAAGGTTGAATATTCAAAGGCAGAGATAAATACATTATCATATTTATTATTGCCCAAGCATTTCAGAAGTATGAATGCATAAATCATGTCATACAACTTCCAACACGCAACAAGTCTCTCCTAGCTGGTCTTGACAGGGAAAAATGGAGTATGTATGCCATGCATTGCTATTAAATATTCTCTTTACTACAACAGTGGATTTATCTTCCTCTATAAAATAGTACTTTTTGCTAATACCAGAACGTTCAGATTGTAACAATCAATGCACACATTCAATAATTCATCCAGCCTCTGTAAAATCTAACTCAAAGTCTCCAAACATGAAAGACAGTTGGGCTACATTTGGAAGAAAATATTTGAACATTTCTAGCAGAAGTTAACAAAGTCTACCACTAATGTATGTGTTCTGTTCAAAAGTTGCCTATCTCATTGTCTTCAAGCTGATAAATCAACTCTATAATTCCTACGTATATAAGTAGTGTTCTAATATCTAATTTTAATTGTAATAGAATGTTAGTTACAGGGTTGAGATTATCACCATCCTAGTCTTTTTTATAGTAATTTATAACCTTCTAAAATTCTCCAGCATTCTGAAACAACGAAGGCCTACTTATGTTACTGCCTTTCTACCACTTACTGGGTTTCAAAGGTGGGCCTAGTGTATCTTCTACTTGCTTCAGATATGAATAATCCTTTTCGTACACTTAAAAGTAATTAGCTATGGACAAACACCTATTCCACCTGCCAATCTTATGGCCAGAAAGCTTACATGGAAAATTAGGCGTCTTTTAAAGAAGTCTTACTTTTAAAGGAGTGAAATAAAACTGATTTGATGGACAAGTAGAACCAGGGGTACCAATTTACAGGACATGTAATTTCTGTAACAAAACAAGAATATCACATTTATAGTGGATTACAGAAAGCAACTAAAGAAATGGCTCCATTAGATCATAAGACTTTGTTGAAACCTGAGAATTTCTGTATAAATACCTACGGAACTATTTCCTCAAATATTTTTTGATTGCTTGAAGATAGCAGAACATTTTAGGCCACTGAATAGGAGTGGCTGAGTGAGTTTATGATGGGTTAGTTATTATCCTTCCTATACAGAAATGGCACTGAAGAAAATTCACACCGAGCTGTAATTGGAAAGTCCATCTCCTTATCCAGCTGAAGTGATCACAGCTGAGTTATGTCTGGAAGCTTCCAATGGAGTCACTCCTTTGGCCAAATAGTTGCAGTTTGTCATTGTTATCACATGCTTTCCCCTCTTCTCCTATGCCGCCCCTTCCTGAGGTACTTGCAGAGTGTCAGCTCTTTGGAAAGGACTCAGTGGTATACTGAACCTGTTTATCTCAACACATAGGTACTCCTAGATAATGTTCCTTTTGTTTCCCCTTATTCTGCCCTTTGTAGAATTGCTTCAGACTAACAGAGAACACCATAGCATTAATAATAGTGACCTCTCGGACAGGTTGTCCAGATTATGTTCAAACATGAATACAAATATCATTGTCATATAAATATAAACCACTTTTAAAATTAGTATTGGTTTTAAGCCTTCAACCCTCCAGACTTGCATAAAATTTGTGGTCTTCCTTGGTTAAGTAAAAATACAAACATAATGCACTACTATATGGCCCAGCTGCACTCATGATTGTAACAACAAATTGTAAACTGGTTCATTAAGTAGAAAACCTGAACATACCACCTTCTAGCTATTACGCAAAATACTGTTAAGAATAAAGAGAAGTATATTCTAAAATAAACAGAATTTCCAAATTATCTTGGTAAAGTGACTCATCAACCCCTAAACCAAAAATACCCTGTAAATATTTCTAGAGTCTTAATCCGAGGATCGTATGAAAACAGAGCCTGTCTGGTTTTTAATCTGTAAAAGCTAAACTGGAATGGATCTTAATGCAACTACATTTTTTACAAAATCACCTTCTTTATGTTAAATAGTTTTAAGAAAATAAAAAAAGAAGCAGTGTTTCTAATAACCCTGCATATCTAAAAAAAGCAGAATACACTAAAATATGAAAATCCCAGTTTAAGATAATCTTTCAGTAATGCTAAGTCTAAAATAAATATTTCATTAAAAGCAGCTAAATGAAATACAATCAAGAATGTTATTATGTCCTCTTTGTTATTCTTTATGACATTTTTATTGATGTTTTACTCAATTTGCATTTAAAAATAAGGGTTACCATTCTTTTAAAAGGTATTATTTGTCTAATAGGTATAGATTATCATGTTAATTAATAGTAATAATAATAAGTAATTAATAGTTATTACTTTGTTATAGAAGTATTACAATGCACAGCTCATTAGCATTATAATTGTCCTTAAAAGGACCATGCAATGGAAATTAACATGGAAAAATATGGAAAAGGAAAAGCTTCAAGACTATACATCTATAAAGATTTCTCTAACTAATTTTTTCTTTGAAAAAAACAACAATGGAAGGACAGAAAAGTTTATGATTCTAAATTCTGAATGCTTATGCCATTCTCAGCATGTTGAAACTTTACTAGGAAAAGATTGACAACATTGGAAAAATGTGCTTTAGAGATGTAATGAATTAAAAAAAATGATAAAAGATATGACAGAACACAGAACACTTCTAGCAGGCTTGATATCATTGTTATAGCTCATTTTTACATCTGGATGAGAAAAAAGGATGGAGCTATAGAAGCCTCCAAAATGCGTTGTAATGCAGTCAGAACAAGGAAAGTTTTGTGAAATGTTGTCACAAAGGAAAGTAAGTGGTATTAAAGAAGACACTCCATACATTCTTATTTCTACTTCCCAACAACAGAAAAAGAAAGGAGAATTTCTGGACAATGGAGTGTAACAGTTAACCCTTCTATACAGGAAACACATACCTGAATATCAGTAGGTATAAATTATCAAAATTGTGTGAAGATTGGAAGTTTCCAGACTTGTTCCTATTAGACATGAATATGTGTTGTACCAGAATTAGATTTTAAAAAAAAAAAAATTAAAAAAAAAATCAAGAACAAAACAATATCTAAATATGAGATGAAAAATTGTCCTCTCCAAGCATCCTAACAACATAAACCAAAATATTTTTTTAAGGAACAAGATTTTTGAGCTTCGCATTTCTATTCCGAGTTTTGTGAGCTAAATATGAAGCAAAGCACTGAAAGCTTTAACATGTCATCAATTTGTCAACAAGAAAAATAAGAAAACCCAAATGAAGCAGATGTTCTTAATGCATTCATTTAATCTTTTAGAGTAGTAATAACTAGATACTGTAATTCCTTCATTTTTCTGCTGAAATTGTCATTGTATAAGTTACCACATATCCAGGTTTGCAGACTTCTATGGGCCTTGTTCCTCTAGAGTGTTTACATGAACCTTCTTCCTTTTGTTCAATTATAGCCACAGCCAAACTGTGTATATTTGTATGCCAAAAAATCAAAATACTGTATCATCATATAGTTTGTATTTTACTCTAAAGTCTAGTATTTTTCACACACCAAATTTCAAACAGTGATACCTGAGCCAATGTAGTGCTTCCCCAGTCAGACCTGTCTGATGAAGACATGAAAACAACTGTATGACTTACACCGTTTCCTGAAAAGGCCAGGCATTGTCAGTTTGCCAAATTCATTGGTTTTGTGTAACCTAAATGCTTCAACAGAAGGCTGTGGGAAAATCTGAAGCCAGTCTCAAGTGTAAAAACAAGTAACCATCTATTTTGTTTTTTCTCTTCTGCATACAACTTTGACTACAAAAGATATGTATTGCAATCATGACTATTCACTGTAACAAGTATTTAATTTCCTTTCTATTTACATGGGAGCAAAACCAACCCTTTTACCACTGTCCTCTCTACAGCATGAGTCCACAGATCCTAATTGCAAAAGACTCCAATCTTCATCTCCAGGAAGGTCGCAAATATCATAGAATCTTCATGGTTGGAAAGGACCTCTGAGATCACAGAGTCCAACCACACACACACAAGAAAACCCAAACCCCTACAGTCTCTGCCGCTAGCGCATGCCCTGAAGTGCCAAATCTAGACGTTTCTTAAGTACCTCTAGGGATGATGACTCAACCACCTGCCTGGGCAGGCTGTTCCAGTGCCTGACCACTCTTTCAGTAAAGTAATAATTTCCATAAGAAGTGAATATTTCCTAGTTTCTTCTGTTAGAATTCTAATTGTTCAGTAGTGATATTCAGATCATTCATCATTCCTAAAAAGATTATGCTTTCCATTATGGTCAGAAACAAGTTTCAGAACCTCTAGTAATCAAAACTTCATTTATTGAGCTCCTTAGAGAAGCAAAAACATCAGTAAGCAAAAGGTGTAAAACTTCTTTCAGACTAGTTCCTGTATAGGTTACAGCCAGAAAATCAGCCAGCCCATTCTAGATCCTAATGATTGTCTCCATTTGACTATCCCAAATAATCTTAAATCAGTTTTTTAAATGAAACTTTATCCAGAAACTTATACCTTTGTCAGTTCTAACTGGCATGACATGACTCCTTATCAAGTTTTCAGTAAAAATCGTTGTTCTTAGAGCTTCTCTCTATTGCCTCTAGTTTATCAATGATTCATTTTTCCTTTCCAATCAAGGAAGAATTGTTTTAAAATTCTATGTGAAAAACCTTTTTTTTCTTTTTTAATCGAATACATTGCTTTATACTTAATTTTCTGTATCAGTACACCAGGGATGATAACATTTACTCAGATGTTACTCACATACTGAGAAGCTTTAGGGAGAAGTTCCACTGGTCATTGCTGTTGCTGATTCTACTGCTGCTAGTAAGTGTCACGTCTGCCAATTTAGAGAACCTGCAGCAGCTGGAAATGGTAATTGTGAGGACAGCAAGAGGAGTTTTCCATTATAAACTGTTTAGTTAGTAAAGAAGTAAATAGATATAATCATGAAGTCTGTCCCTTCTTTAAAGCAATGAGAAAACACCCACTGAATTCAATGAAGTTGACATTTCACATGATTATACACTGATGACCCAGAAAGCAAAGTAGTATTAAGTTATGCAAGATAAATGTACACTGCACCTTTAAATGGCACTCAGGGCCCAGGTTTCAACCTACCCAATCATTTCAGCTATGTAAACTGAAATCAACAGCAAAACCTTTAGCACCAAAAGCACAAGTTTTTACTTCTACCTTACTTCCACCATCAGGTCCCCCACACAGTAACTGTCTAGCATTTTATTTTATTTCCCAACCCCTATCCATGTTCCATTTTCCAAAAAACCACAACATTCCACAATTCTGGGTTGCAAAAACCTGCCTTATTTCTCCACAGGTGAGATCTTCATACATATAAGACTAATCAAAGCTGAGCAATCTGTTTTGCTTACACAATCAACTCTAGAAGACCAAGCAGAGGAGGAAGTATAAGCCCAAATAGTAGCATGAGGGAGAAGGAAAAAACTGTTCCTTGGCCAGAAGGAAAGTAACTTGGGTGAAGGATGAAGAAATAATTTCCTCACAAGGTCACGTTATTTCTTTACATTTCAAAGCTTTTTTACACAATTTTGGGAATTATTTTTATTTTATTTTCAGGATTCTCAGACCAACAACTCTGCAGATGAGTTTCTTCACAAGGAAGTCAGAAAGAAACAAGAGACGATATATTACAAATATCTTAAAAAAAAAAAAAAAAAAAAAAAGGATGTTTCTATAAACTCTGAATTATAGTCAGCTCTAAATAAGCTCTAAAAACCTACATCATTTTATGGCATCACATGCAGTTTGTTTTGTCATTTTTTGGATGCAATTTGCAATTCACGTCTCTTCTGGTAATGATATGTGACATAAATATTTCATGCCACAATAATTACGCAACTCCTATTTGTATAATAGTGGTTGCCATGTATATAAGTACAATTTTCCTACACTCTGTAGGCTAATTTGAAGAGCACAGCATGACTTGATCAGCATAGGAAATACATGTATTTTTTATATATATCCATGACACAATTCCTCTCAAAACAGACCAGCTTAAATTATCACATCTGTTACTAGCCAGGTTTCTGAACAAGGCAGAAATCCATGCCACTATTTTTCATAAATGTACACTCTGTTTTTGTCAAACATTCCTCTTGAAAATATTTGAATATCATAGAAGTTTTGCAGGCAGTACATCACACATGAAGTAGATGAATTCCCACAGAAAGATTTCATTATTTTCTTAATTTCTATTGGGAGTCACAGAGGTGCCCTTTTCTTTGTCTTTCACAAACAATTAACCTTTTGCCACGTATGCAATTGGCTGAGAGCAATCCTAAGTGGCTCAGAAAATAATTTACAGCAGAAACTGTACAAAGTTAATTAGTATTAGTCTAAGAAGGTTATTCATATATTATCAAACTGAGAAAGTGGTCAGCATGACCCTCATGGAACTTAAAACTACAGCTGAGTTTTGTTGTCATCAGCTGCAGAGTATAAATGGTAATGAGGCTCAAGTACAGACACAGATTGTAGCTGTGGTCACTTTAAGTTTGAATGTTACAACTTCTGAAAGTATGGGTAAATACAAGTATGCAAAGTAAATAACTCTATGCTATTACTCACTTATGTTGGGGAAAAAAAGAAAAAACAAGTGAGAAATACTGTTCTTTAACTGAGAACTCCTTTTTCTTGTTCTCTTTTTTTACAAATAATTTCATTCAGTTTTTACATTTTTTATGCCTAAAAATAAATACCCTTTAGAATTAATTATGAGCGTGTATACTTCCAAAGGCAGAATCAAGGCACGGAGAACACAGTCTCAATATTAAATTTGTTGAGCCAGAAAGGGAACTCTCAGTGTGTGTATTAAACCACCTGAAGTGCACGCTATTAGATTTCCAAATATCTACACTGGTTGCCATTGAAAGCCAGACAGTTATTAACAGTTACTTGACACTTCCTTTTGGTACCTATGGCAAGTGTGAATATCAGCAGTCAGTCTATTATACGGAGTCCCTTTCTACTCTTGCATGCGTTATGTACTGATTTAAATTTAATTGACAATCTCACTTCTAAAGTAGACTTACATTCCCCGTTGGAGGTCATAGTTGTGTAAGTTGCTGACTAATTAAAGGCAAATCAGACAGTTCCAGTGGCCCACCCCCTTCCTGGGGTCCATCCAGACCACAACGTTCCGAAGTAAGGGACCTTATTTAAGGGAAAACCTGTTTTGGTGTCATATGGAGCCGCTTGGCTCCCACACGTGGGCACAGTTTTGCTGGAAGGACCGAGACAGCAGCTGGTCTCCCAAGAAGAGCCAGGCCGGGCCAGGCCCTGACAGGAATTCAGTCGCGGCCGTGGCCGTGGCACCTCCACCCACAGGGCCACACTGCTAAACATTGTAATGGCGCCAGCCCAACCCCTGCACTGTGGGGCAGAAAGGTCGATTTTAAAGTCCTTGTTTCTGAGGGTGGAGGAAAAAGAGAGAAGAAAAGTACCTTCTGCACAGGCTGCTCCCATCCTGGCATGTGGGTGTGACAGCAGACTGTGAGGCAGCCACCAGAGCACAGGGAGCCAGGTCTTCACAGTGGAAATCACAGGAGGCTGGGCCAGGCCTCACCCCATGGCCAGCATTAGCTGGTAAAAGCTTCAGGTAAGGAAGATATTTGAACAAGGATAGTTAGGAAACACTGGGTCAATGGTACTAAGTGTTATAACTTATCACCAGAGCTTTTACAACAAAAGCGGATACCTGACTGAAAAGACTTTTGTTCTTGGAACGGGGATTTGTTCAGCAAAGGTCTCCGGCCCGTGCTGCAAAGGAGGTCAGCATGGATCATCCCAATAGCCCCTTTTGGCTTTATAATCTATCGGTCTACAAAGTCTAATTAAACTTAAGCATTTGATGAAGTGAAATTGGGCAGCTGGCCAAAACAGCTCTGCTCTGCAGATCGCCATATGAATGACAGTTATCTACTGAACAAGTTCTCATCACTGATCAGAGAGCCTCTTAGAGTCTTTCTGCAACTGACTTCGTATCCCACAATCATTTATAGCATAGTTTAAATAACATCTACTATAAACGTTGTCAAGCTGAGTCAGTATCTCTGTGGTTGTTCCTTCCTGGAAGGTAAAAAAAACCCTGATGCCTGGTTACAGAAAAACTCAAAAGATCTGCCATATTAAATCATTGCTTTAGAGAAAGAAATAATTTCTTTTTAAAAATACCAAACCCTTGGAGATTTCTTTTCTGGCTCTCCTGAGGTTTTTAAAGGTTGAGTATAATAAGGATTTCTTTTTTCCTTTTCCCAGATTCAAACTTAAGAGAAAATTGTGGTTTTTAAAGTTAAACTCTGATTCTGGTATACGAATTACATTCCACTAAAGTTTAAAAAAAATGAACAAAAAGACAATGTAAAGGAAGGAAAATCCAATATAAAATAAATATTTTTAAAAATGGAGAGAAGCATAGTAGAACAGCAGAATACAGAGTATGTGAAAGGTGAATGGTGGTTTAGAAAGTGGAAAAAGAAGATAAAAATCAGGTCTTGCATATACAGACCACATAGCAGTTAGAATGGAGGTATTTTCATCTGGAATGGTATAATTTTTATTTTTTTAATAGAAAACTGCTCAGTTGCTGATGACTTCTAGAAGATTATGAACATTTTAGCGACAAAAGTAAATGGCTTATCAACTTGAGTTAGTTTAATGAACCCCCAAAATAACAGCCTGCTCTGAACTTGGCATTTTTCTGGTTTCAGACAGTAGTTTCTTTTGTGAAGCCGATACAGCGTGCCAGTATACCAATGGCAGAGGACCAGCTAGTTACAAAAATTATGTTCATGAACAACAGGTTGGATAGATTAAGGAATATCTGTTCAGAATTCAGAATAAATAATTCAGGGGCAAATTAACAGTCCCCTGTAAACAAGCATAAGAAGTCACACTGATTTGAGTGTCTTTGGCTCCAGTCCTAAGGCTCTAATCCTACTCTTGACAATCTGTGCTTGGACCTCCCATCCTCTTACATGCGTCCTGGCTCAGCCCTGTGAAGTAAATAAGACTTTGCATACATCCGTACATTTTCAGATGAAGTATCACTACCTAATTTATGGGTTTTATTGATTTATATAGGTGCAGAGGTTGACACCTGCCTGTTTTGTCTGCTCTTCTGAGCAATACATCATTGCAGGTTATGGCTATGTTATGTACTCATTTAGGGATTTATCAGGGGTTTTAAACTTCCCTACATTTCATGGCTGCTTTTTAACACTCTATCATACATTTACTTTACCTCCAAGCACTGGTGGGTTGACCCTGGCTGGACACCAGGTGCCCACCAAAGCTGCTTTATCACTCCCCCTCCTCAGCTGGACAAGGGAGAGAAAATATAACGAAAGGCTCATGGGTCAAGATAAGGACACAGAGAGATCATTCATCAGTTATCATCATGAGCAAAACAGACTTGACTTGGGGAAAATTAATTTAATTTATTACCAATCAAATCAGAGAAGGGTAATGAGAAAATAAAAACTAAATCTTAAAACACCTTCCCTCCACTCCTCCCTTCTTCCCAGGCTTAACTTTACTCCCTATTTTCTCTACCTCTTTTCCCCAGTGGAAAGAGGTAGAGTGGGGGGAGTGGGGCCTGTTATCAGTTCATCACACATTCTTTCTGTTGCTCATTCCTCCTCAGGGGGAGGACACCTCACGCTCTTCCCCTGCTCCAGCATGGAATCCCTCCCACAGGAGACAGTTCTCCACACACTTCTCCAACGTGAGGCCTCCCTATGGGCTACAGTTCTTCACAAACTGCTCCAGCATGAGTCCCTTCCACAGGGTGCAGTTCTTCAGGAGCAGACTGCTCCAGCATGGATACCCATGGGATCACAAGTCCTGCCAGCAAACCTGCTCCTGTGTGGGCTCCTCTTTCCACAGGGCCACAGGTCCTGCCAGGAGCCTGCTCCAGCACAGGCTTCCCACGGGGTCACAGTCTCCTTTGGGTGTCCACCTGCTCCAGCATGGGGTCCTATATGAGCTGCAGGTGGATATCTGTCCATTGTGAACCTCCACGGGCTGCAGGTGAACAACCTTCACCATGGTCTTCATCACAGGCTGCAGGGAAATCTCTGCTCCGATGCCTGGAGCACCTCCTCTCCCTCCTTCTTCACTGGCCTTGGTGTCTGCAGAGTTGTTTCTCTCACGTATTCTCGCTCCTCTCTCCAGCTAAAGTTGCTGTCATGCAGCAGCTTCTTTTCCCCTTCCTAAATATGTTATTCCAGAGGTGCTACCGCTGTAGCCGATGGGCTCAGCCTTGGACAGTGGTGGGTCTGTCTTGGAGCCGACTGGCATTGGCTCTATCAGACATAGGGGAGGCTTCTATCAGGTTCTCACAGAAGCCCCCCCCTATAGCCTCCCACCACCAAAACCTTGCCACACAAACCAAATACACAAGCAAACATGTGCTAAGCATAAATTTATTTTTTTACATAGTAGCATAAGAGGAACATAATATTTATTGATATTAAAAAAACCCTCTCTTCAGGAAGTAACTGCGTGTTATTTCCTGGCAAAATCACGGTAGTGCCCTGTCTGGACTGCATTGTTAATACTTAGGAAAACCTTGTGAAGTCAACACAAATATTTTAAAATATTTATTAAATTACTCAAACATGCTACAGATTGTTTTGTTTCACTACATTCCACCCTTCAATCCATTCACATCTAGTGGAATCAGATGCAAGGAAGATATGTGCCAGGCTTTCTAAATTACCTGTCAGAATGAGGGAAGGAGATGTTAGAGAAAGAGCAAAAGACATGACAGGACATGACTGGGGTGTGTACTACAGTCCTTGGAAGAAGATTGAGACCAAACTACCAGAGTAATGATCTTGATTAAATATGCATTAATGTCACAAAGAACTCTTTCTCCTTATCTCCTTATCAGGGGACAGAGGCAAAAATAGAGAAGAGCTGTTTGGGAGGAAGTTTGCTAAAATCTATTGGGAATCACAAAAACTACAGCATAAATGGATAGGCTGCTAAATGAATAGAATGCTAAAAATTTAAGAATGACATTTTCTTCTGCTTCATTTGAAGCGTCTTTCAAAACACATTTCTTAATAAGTATTTTCATTCATCCGTTTAGACAAATGCATTCTTGTGCAATGTGTTTTCTATACACATTTAGGACACGGCATGTGTAGTAAAAATGTACATAGAGTATACCACTGTAGAAAAGTTACTGCAGAAACACTGAATGAAATGTAAGTGCAGTTAGTACCAAGTACATCTTCAAACAGAAGAATCTGATGGGAATCTACAATTTTACCAGAGCTTTGTAGAAGGCACTTTAAATTTCTACTTCATCTTGCCTAAGCAAGCTCTCATCAAAACAGACCTTTGGTTGGGAACTCATACCTTAACCTGAGTTTTCTGTAGATTCACTAAAATCTGCTAATTTTAAGGAAATGAAATATTGTGAAGGCAACACTATTCTTCAGGTTCTACTGTTATTTGAAATCTGTGAACTCAGTTAATTTCCTATTTGTGGTAACAAATTACAAGTCATTTTTATTGCCACTTACTATGGCTCTTCCTTTTTTCCTAGCTGTTTTAAAATACATGCTTTTTTTTTTCCTCCCTAAGACCCTAGACAGGTTGAACTTAATCTTAGCATGTAACAGAAATTGAATTCATTGTAGTATTTTTGAAAGTAATATAAGCACTGGGATAAATTCACAAAAGAAAGCTCCAAGATTTCCATTCATAACAATGCACAGATATTGTAATGTCATGCAAAAGGTTATATGCAGACTGTCAGATGCCATTTAAACAAGCAATTTCTTCCTTGCTCTTTATTTAATGTAAGGCAGTTGCCAAGTAGGTCTTCATGTTCTGAAGTACTGCAAGTTGGTCCAACTCCTTCAAAGAACTGGAGCGTGAATACTTGATGTTTGACAGTATTTGTACCTCTCTGGTATTCTCTTTCCATCCATCATTATCATCTGTTCATTGCCTCCCCTCAAATGTGAGAGAGTTCATCTCTTGTCTGTTTGCCAAGAAAAAGTCACTGTACAATGCATTCAGAGTGATTTATGAGCTAAAAAGCAAAACAGAGGCACTGAATAACCAAACACACATACACGCAGCAATATCATTTAATCAATTACATTATCCACTTTTATGATACACTTGTGAATTATGTTCTTTTTGCATGTATAATTAGAAGGTAGAACAGATGGTGAAAGCTTAGTTTAAAGGCCTTAGATAAAGTTTTAAAATAACCATTGCTGCCAAGTGATCATTCACTGTAACAGGATATATTTTTCATTAAGCTATGTTTTTTGCCATGGTCTAATACACTAGATAGTAATGAGACTGTAAAAACATTACTCTCCAGGGTCTTACTCTACCAGATTTCATTGTAATGGAATGTGAATGCAGAGTGGAAGATTGGGGGTGGCTCTAAGGTACACTGTCATCTCTCATTTAAAGCGTGCTCTAAGGAATCATCACTCTGAATCATCAAGAGGATCATTTCTGAGAAGCCAGCGCTGCTTTCAGAGAAAGGAAAATGATATCCTAATATGTAAGTATTAATGGTTTAGGCACGTTCCATGTTTACATGTGGACATTTATCAGAATGAAGCAAAAGAAAAGTACCAAAAAAGGGAGAAATATGCCCAGTTAATTAGGGACTAGAAGAACTAAGAGCAGAGCATAGTGCCAGCCCATCTTACTATAACCCTGCTCATATTTACTTCTGTCATCACTGTACAGTACCTCCTACATCTGGTGTGAAACATGAATCCCAAGATATAAAATACATTCTTAAAGTAAAACAATAAAGAAAAAAAGTTTTCTACTTTGTACATTTTTTGTAAAACAGAAGTATCAAATGGAATCATTTATTTCCTCTTATCAGCTGTTCTTCAGTAGTTTATATTGCGTTCATGCTCCCCGAAAGCTTTAGTTTTAGTACTTGGTTGTATCAGAAAGCATTTGTAAAACAAGTTTAGTGGTAGTTTAAAGTATAACAGCTCTTTCTCACTGGCTTCATTTGAAAGCAAACCTATGCTTCTGTATGTTTGTCTTTTTGTGCTTGAGCGTAATCCACTTCCAAAGCAGGTTAAAGAAAGATACGTTCTTTATAGAGAATAAGCGTATCCAAAAATAAACCCATGTAAAATAGCTGTATGGGATATTTCCTCTCTTACAGAATGCCTAGGACAACTCCTGGCTGCTTGGCACAGTGTAGCAGGATCATGGAGGAGGCACAGTCTCTGCACAACTTTTCTGTTCACATAGCAGTGCAACATTGATGGGCACACATCATATCTTCCTGGAGCAGAAAAAAAAGTGGTAAACAGTGATTTAGTCATTGGCTTGCTTCTAGGTCAGCATGGTGGTATGTGACCTTGGCAAAGATGCAACCACACCTTTGTAAGGTTCATCCATCATTGCAGATGCTGACTACCTATGTAGTCAGATCAATGTGTTGGTCCAAGAGAAAGGTGGCAGGGGGTGGGGGTATGAAATGTGTTGATTTTCAGGAAGAATTATTAGCTACCAAGCCAAAAAATGTACAAAAATTTTTGCATGCTTACATAAATCCCAGTGGCACATCTGCAAAAAATGATACTTTTCCTTTCAAATGCTTTAGAAAGCATCCAACTGATGTCTTACAAAACCATGAAAGCAAACGCAATACACTTGGGTGAATCCCTTTTTAAAATAAACCCCATTATATCTTTGCATTGATTACAGAATGGAGAAAGCAGCACATTTGGAACCATGATACTTGCCAGTTTGCACTACTTATTGTACAAAACTAGGAAGGTTGTTTTAACAAATATTTAAATATTTACAAAGATATGTCTTATATATTTATACTGTTGGCAGTGATTTGCTTTTTGCTCTGTTTTGTACTGTCGCAAAGAAAAAACAAACAAAAATCCCTCCAAAAACCAGCAGATGCCCATTCTGTCATTTTGTTATTTTTAGGACTATACTGATGATGCATTCATTTAAAAGGTCCTCAATATATCTAAGCAGAGCCTATGAAAAGACCATTTAACTAGTCCTACTATTTATTAATTTCACTTAAACTACAGTGTAGTGGTTCATTAACAGCCCAGAAATTTCATAGCCCATAATAAACCAAGACCTTTCCAGCCTGTAACTTTTCCTGTACCTCTTAAACAACCTGCCTAGTGAGCGGTCTAGTGTATATCTGGATGCCATGCCCCCAACATGTTTCTCCCAATCGTATTTCTCATATCATAGGAATGGTGAAATGACAGATGTACTAGGTATTCTTGAAAAACAATGTTCTTTTTCTAAAGGTTTTAAATATTAGCAATCGTTAAGTAAAAGATTCTTATTGCTAGTTATTGTCTTGTTGGGCATGTTGTATATTCAAGGAGCTCTTGCAGCTTGTAGCTATTCTATATTGTATTATCAAACATCATACAAAGAAAGCTGTACATTAATAGATGAAAAATAATTCCCTATCTCATGACTAGAAATATAGCTAGTTAATTTCACAAACCAAAAAATTAAAACCCCTTTGAAATCGCTGAACTAAATTATCTCCAGCAATAGGAAAATTTGCTTCAGGAAGCCCAGACAGAAATTGCAGGAGTAGATAAAGTTCCATCTGGGGCAAGTATGCAGAGGATGAACAAATGCTGCAGGAAATTAGAGAATTATTCAAGAACTCTTCAAACTTGATAGGATCCTTCCTGTTCCTTTTAGCCCTACTGTGTAAATCAGATGATTTGTATCCTTTTTATTCCTGATTTGAGTAAGAATTAAAGAGCAGTGGATTATCTACATGCCAAGAAGTGAACTAAAAATTTTTCAGTATTATGCGGGAAACTCCAAATTTGTGGGATTTCCAATTGATAGAATTTGTTATAAAAATGATGAGCATAACAATAATGTTGAGCTAACAGTAGCAAAAGGTTCTAGAACTGTAAAATAGGAAATTAATAAATTTGGAATAATCAAACGGGCATTTATTGCAAATAAATTGTTCATAGAACTGTAGAAATTTTTGAAGTTTTGAAACACATTTTTGAAAACTATTTTTTTAAACCATTGTTCAAAGACTCATTTTTTTTTTCCAATCCCTTCACCTGCAAAAGCTCTGTTATGTTTGTTCTGTAAGTATGAACAAAGAAGCCTCATGAATAAAAATGCTAAATAATATGTTAAAGATCACAAAATCCTTTCTCTATCTGAGATAATTTTCATGTTTTATTCAAAACCTTGTTGTGGATCAGAGAAAGAAACAAAAGCTGGTTATCACTCTTAATGGGAGATTCCCAAGAGTCTTGCAGTCATCCATTTCTAACCCTGATAGTCCACAAGCTTTTAGCCTTGAAAGCTGTCTCAGATCTTAAAACTGATTCACGTCTGAATAGTCACTCTTCCTTCAGTGAACAAGTATGATTTTCTGTAGGAGGGGGTAAGGGAGGAACGTTATAGTGGAATGTTTTAAAGAACATTGTGTCAGTTGTTTGAAGATTCTCAGATTTTGTGTACATCTGTACTCATCCCAGTAGATATCGATTCATGAGCCGAAAACGCAGGGCATGATTGAAGTTGTCTTCATTGCTTGGGTATCTTTCTTGTCTGGGTGTCAAAAGTATTTTGGAGATGGAAAACTAGAATATTTGTCTCACAGAAAACTTCAGTGTAGGTTTTAATTCATGGTAATTGAGGTGTCTGAGACATGACACTGAGACCTCTCAGGCTTCTAGAATATTTTGTTAGCATTCTCCATTCCATCTTGCCTTCTGTAAGTGGAGGCTAGTTACCTCTCAGGAGACCTTTCTACAAGAACAAGACAGATACTGCAGGATTAAAAAAAAAGAAAAAAGAAAAAGCTAGTGCTTGCTTATAACTTTGATCTTTTTACACAATAAAAACGTTAGGGAACAAATCCCTTAACCTTACAGTAAAAGGATCAGTGAATTTGGAACTTTTTACGAGGGCAACCCTTGGCTTTTTGTTCCTGCAACAGTTGATGTGGAGCACTGATAGAAAATTCCTTTGAAACAGCAAATATGATGGATTTTAAACTGTGCAACAGAGGTTGCTCTTGGGACCAAATTCTCTATTACTGACCTTAGCAGAATTTGCTTAACAGAGAAACTGGCTCTGCATTCAGTAAGTTTTAATTTGTATTTATATCATCAGTGACAAGACAAAAGACAGACTAACAGAACAACCACCAAAAACTTACGGAGTGAACAGACTTTTTTGCAGAACTTTTGAAGCAATTTTTTTTTTTTTGAGGTGGAGGGGCAGACAGAGAGGGTTAGCATGTAGAAATCTTCTGATACCTTTTGAGTCCTTGGGTGCACCTACACCACTGTTTTAGTCCATCTCCAGAATGACTTTTTGGAGCAAATTTCCTGATTATTCCCGTTCGCCACACTTTCGGCTTGCAGGAGATGCACTCCAGAAGGGTACCTAATACCTCCCACCTACTAATGCACATTGAGTCCAAGGGACCCAAGGTGGCATATAGTTTCTAGGAAAGATTCTTTCAGGAATAATTTTCAAGTATATAAAGTACAGAACAAAAGAAACAGAAAACAACTAGAGAGCACAACCATAGGAAGAACAAAGGTCGTTTCCTTTGGGACAAGGATCACAGATCTCTGTTTCATATGCTCTTAAAACCCCGACATTATTTTTAAAAGGGGGAAATTAAAGCTGTTTTTGTTCCTGTGATTTAAGTGATTGTTCCTTCAGTAGTTTTAGAAAATAATGTAAACATTGAGCACAAGCAGGGAGTTATTAGCACAATGGCAAACTTGTCAGCATGATTCCATTCAGGATTCCTTCCCACAAAGAAATAGAAATCATTTTCATCATCATTTCAAACATTTTCAAAATAGTAGCTACCCTGACAAAGTCTTAGTAGTATGTTCCACATAAAAAAAAGACTTAGTCCAGTCAGAACAAGCGTTTTCATAGTGTGGGCTAGTGTGTCAAAGACAGGACTAATCTTCAAGACCTTTTCCTTGCTTATCTGCCAGGTACCTTGAACAACTGGTTATGTTACTCTGTGTGTCAGTACCTTAATTATGTAATGAAAACAATTATTCCAATCTACACTGTAAAGAGGTTTTAAGCATTAGTTCGCTCTTAAATATCATCTGTTATCTTATAATGCCCTGGAGAATAGTCCACATGTTTAATCAGTTGAGTTTTGACAACTCAAATGTTGCTTAAAAGTTTCAGGCATTACTGCAAATGAGATGTTTAGAAGTACACAACACTATTAGGACTAATATAGAGAAGATAAACAGATGTGGAGAAACAGCACATTTTGCAAAGTAACCTCTCTTTCAGCTTCCTATTTTAATCTCCCCTCATTTTAAAATCCCTCATTCCTCTTTCCAGACCTATGCTTTAGCTGCTTCCAGGCAGGCTTTTTCTAGCTGCCTTGTATCGCCATCGCAGCTGCCATTTCTCCTCCCTGCAGTAGACCCACACTATGACCATCAGTGCATATGGAAATAGAAAATAGTTTGTGGGTACCTGAGATACTGTGGGTAACTATAACCAGCATCTAATCCATGAGCTGGCTGCCACTGAGTTCTAGCAATAAGGAAACCAAACAGATGTTTCACATTACACGTTATACATTCATATCGCATTGTATTTTCATTGCTTCTTTGAAAATGACAATGTTTAAAAAAAAGAAATGAGTGACCTGAAAACATCTATAGTTGATATATGAGTAGAAAGAAGTAGAACATAAACAGAGAGGAAACAAGAGCAGACATGTAAGTTATAGCAGGGCTAAAACCATATCTTGTGGACACCAGCTGAAAATTATAGTTTACCATACTGCAAGACCTCTCTTTATTAGAAACACAATCCACTTAACTGTTAAAGCCAGAAACCATGGTGTTTCCCATGCCAAATAGAATGCCAAATAGCTCATAATAATTTAAATTTAACTGCTGTGTATAATGAATGCACAGTTTGAATATATATACAATATTCTCACCACAGTAGCACAGTTTCTGCAAAGTATCTCAGTAAACAGGAAATGATGTTCTGAGTAACTGCTCTTCTGGTTCTTCAGCAGTTGAAAATAACATACTGTATTATTTATGTTACATTCTTAGCTTTTAAAGTTGTACAAACAAAAACTAATCAACCTGTCATCTTTCACATTTTAAATATCCATCAGTCTATTAGAACCATGATCCTCTGAAAAAAAATTAATGTAAATTTTAAATGTACTCTTGATACAAATCAAGGGAGGTAGCAGCACTCATGACTTCAATGTTTGCTGTTGGTGTGATATCAAGAAACAGAACATACTGCCACTTCTTTTTAATAAAAAAGCTCTTCACAGACCTTAGAGAATCAAGTTTTATGCATACAATAAATAATGCAGCATTTTCAAGTGAAGAATGTAACTAACATGAAAGCTACAGAAAATCCTCCCTCATAACTAGAGGTAAATTGCATAATGCTTATTAATTTCTTTGATCCTATTTTAACCACTGAATCTTGTATTTGCATTGGAGGCTTCCTACCAGCCTTACATCTACTTTGACTTAGCAATGTGTCATTTTAATCTTAAAACAGATTGAGAAAAGAGAAGGATTTTTGTGATCACATAGGAGGAGAGATGGCAATCTGCACCATAACTAAATCTCATCCTACATTGGAAGAGAACTCCACCACTGTCCTGTCTCTTTCAGCCCTGCAAAAAAGACAGGCCAACTGCTTGGTGAAGTGAGATCTGGAGAATCACAGCCATTGCTTTAATTCCTTATGAGCGTTTCATTTACTTCACACTTTTATTTGTATTTAGCTTTATAACAACTTTCTCTCTTCAGGCCTTATTTACTAAAGCATTATTTTTAAAAAACTTTTATTCCTCCAGCTCTTCTGTGTCCATTTTCCACTGTTGTCAGGCTTATAAGACAGCCCTTCATCTTGGCCTGTCAACTGCCAGCACCTCCGCTCTCTCCCAGGAGAGAGCAGCTTCTTTTGAATTCTATTACTGCCTCACTCTCCACATCCCCTTTGCTTCTTGGATTTCACTCCCTTGTCTGTTTCCTCAGACTTTATTACTTCATTTTAAATACTGTCAAACAAGATTTCTGATGTATTCTACAGATTCTCAATGATCGAGTTGTATTTTGCACCTCCACAGCAGGCACCAGCACCTACTATTCAATACACACTTCCATGTTTCCTGCCAAGTGTAAACACCTGTTCAAGAAAGTCCCCGGATTCACAGAGTGCAGTCTACATTAAGTAGTATAAAAAACACCGATCATATAGCTACAGTTTTATTTTTGTTTCCTCAAGCTGAAATATTGCAGTAATAATTTATAAACTTTACTGCTGATAATTTTTTTTTTACACCTTCTAAATTTTTGCCAAATGTTTTTGACTGCCATTTTGCTTTGCTTTGCTGTTAGTACAATCACTCAACTTAGAAGCCTCCTATATTGTGTAAGCTTTCAGTTAGTTGCCTTTTGCATCCAAAGGCCATATCTCCTTTAAATCTGCTATGAAGTATTTCAGAATTACATGACTTAGCAAATATAAAAATTTTAAAATAATTTCAGGTTTTTGTACGCTTCTTTGTGTTCTTTCAGTCATCACTGCACCATAGGACTCTAATGAGGAGATTTAAAGTACTATCTTTTTCCTACACTGCCTATATTAGTCTCGTCTAGCAGTAATTTGCAGACTGGTGATCAGTTTCTGACCTTGGGCTGCTGTGGGATTTTTAATTTACTACAGAGCATAAGCTCAGCTCTGATGTCCCTCAGAGCATTCCATTCTTGGCCCAGCACTGTTCCTAATTTATATGCTGGCACTTAGAGGCCAAATTCTTTGGCAATGTTTGCGTGCCCCTGCATGGATGCTGATACTCAACTATATCTTCCTTCAACACCTTCTGTCCCTCAGGCATTTTTATTGTTCTTACATCATTTGTCTGTTCCCCGCTACTGGATGTGCCGTAACATTTTCCATCTAAACTCAACAAAAAAAAAAAGCAGGTTATTCTTAGTGGCAAAGGTTGTTTAGCTGCTGTTTTTCTCTTTAGTACATAGCCATTCCTATGTCCAACATTCAGTCCAAATACGAAAAAGAGAAGAGAGCTGCTACTCTGGTGATTGATATTTAAGCCTAATGTCCATTCTATTAACTTATTTCAACTAAGAAAGATAGACCACTCTTATTATCTGGGTAATGATATCTTGTGCTGTGCTTTTATTTCTTAGAGCAAGATGGCTGTGAACCTGTGCATATTTCCAAATCTATTTTTTGACAAATTGGAGCTTATCAAAAACACTGTTGCCTGCATCTCCTCTGGAATTTTCTAAACCATTTATGTTCAACAGTATAATTTATCTCTGTTTGTACAGGGGAGACCTGAAAAACATACCTGCACCCCAATGTTTTAAAAAGGAGTAGAATAAACTACAAGTCCCAGGAAAGATTGACAGAAGCAAAAATTTAAGCTAGGTCTACTAAGAGAAGATGCGTAGCTCAGTTACGTCACAGATAATGGGTTAAAAGTAACTACTACTAGAGCACAGCTTTAGGTAGTATAGCTGGACAAATTATATGTAGCAAAGAGTATAGTCCACATATGGTACTTTGAATATCAATCCATAGAATGTACTTCTTACAATGTAGCAATTTTGGGAAACAATTTAACATATAGTTTTTAAGAACTGCTCCATCTACCCTTTTTTAGTGTTTATATTTCCAAAGATTTTTCATCACGTGTTTGGTCAGTCAGTTCTGTTGCAGGTGACTAAACTTGCTAACTAACACCAATACAAAGATTTGTGGGACTTGCTTCAATTGACATCTTAAGGATGTCTTTAAGGATAAAAAGTTCTCTCAGGTAATGGATACATGGAGTCAAGAGTACGTCAGGTATTAGCAGTAGCACAAAGAACAGTAGACTGATAAGTTTGATCCAAACAAATAGTTTAAACATATTTTGTCTGCAGCATTCTTCCATTACTATCTGTGGCCTGAAAGTGAATGTGAACATGCTGGAAAACTGAAAAAAAAGAAACGGTGACATGCAAGGACAACACTAGAGTAAAAAGTTTGAAAGCAATGGGAGACTGACTATGAAAGCATCATAAGTATTCTTGTGGAGAAGAATTACAGAAGCCCAAATCTCCTTCTTGAGAAAGAGGTTCCAATCATTTGGATTACACTACAATGGAGTAACACCATCATTGTGCATACAACAGAATGGCTTTTATTCCCTGGCAAATAAACATTAGCAGTTTAAGATACTTAAATAAATAAATTCCTTCTCAAAATGTGGAGAACAAAAAAAAAAAAAAAAAGTTTAAATGGAAACAAAAATCCTGACATTTTTCTAAGTTTTCTGCCTTTTTAGATATAAATTCAAATATGCATTTCTGCATCCTTAACAGTTTGTTAAATATGTTAAAAACCCTTCGTGCTTTCCACGAGCTGACACGAATGGATGGAGAGCAGTCAAGGAAATTTCTGAAGTTGGTGCTACCCTTTTCTACGACAGCATATGGATGCAGAACAGTGGTGTTCTGGGACTGTCACCTCTGCCTCAGCTGTTCCACTCAGTTTTAAAAAAAAAAAAAAAGAAAAGGATTTCTTTGTCTAAGTCCTTAAAAATCAATTGAACAAATGAATTTGAAAACAGGATACCCTAAATCAGAAAAACACCCAATTTTACAAGGGCTAGATTTTAGATTTTATAAGATTAGATTAGTACTTATAAGCCCTTAGAATTCTAAAACTACTGCCTATTTTCTATTTTTTTATATTTGTGCAGCACATTTAAAATATACAGTTATATTCATGTGTTGATGCATTATTAAAGATGCAACAGTCTTCTTGATCATTCATACATATGAGTATACATGTTTCATGATCATGAATTTCATGCTATAAGCCAGAAAATACAGCCAACAATATCACAAATGGCAGTCTCATCATCATCATCATGAAAATTCAAGCACAGAAACTTCTACTGTAGAGGAGCATATTCATCTATGTCCATGCTATGTTAAAGCATCGTATAACTGCAGGTGATGACTGCAGCAGCCTGTTGGTGACTGGCTTCAGCAAAAACCATCTGGATGGGACACGGCACAATAATTTCCTCCACCGTCTCAAAAATACTTGCAGCTGAGCTCTTCCTCTTTGCAAGACAAGAAAGTAGTTGAATGCTCCTATCACAATAGATTGCCAACGTCCAATTTATTTATTCCATACAGTATCTGAACATATTGCACAGTGCATAAGCTCCACAGTTTACATTTACCAACAGATGTTTTTTCTTTCTGGAGCAGATGGTATATTGAGTGTACCGTGACATAATTCACATTTGCATTATCAGTCATGAATGCTAATGCATTCCATAAACTGAGTTTTCTGTTTTGATAAGATATTTTTAATAGCCATAGCATCTTTGTAAAAATCAATTAGTTTGGTAATACAATCAGGAAACCAATTTTTTTTCCTCCATTACAGAGAAAGGTAAGATTTATCAAAAAACTAGAATAAAAAAAAAGGGGGCAAGAGAAATAACACTTTGTTATTACCTTTGTTTGATCTGTGCATACTTATTCTGTTTGTGGTTGTTAAATATTTAACTTCAAAGATGAAATTACTTTTGCAGACTTCCTAATTTTCTAAGCTATGAGCTAATTCTGAGTAATACATACTCATAAAGAAAACCTGACAAACTTACTTCATGAGGTCCTTACATCATAAATAAAGTGAAGTAACTGCAAGTTGAACAATATTTTGCCAGATAAAGTTAGTAACTTCACTATTCTTGGGCATGATGATAGTCCTGCTAAATAAAAAAATCCAAATTATTTTTTATTTCTTTCTCAATTTACATATTTTTTTCCCCCCATTATTTAGGGATCCTGGAATCTAGAATGCTGCTAAGAAGTGTCTGGAGTACCCTGCTAAGTAAATTCCTAAATAGGATGTATCAAATAACATATGCAGGTCCCAACAGTATTATCTTTTTTACAGTATCCAACATATATTGTCACATAAATGAACGCTCTGCTTACTTTCTGACTGCAATTACATATTTGTCTTGATTCAAACAAACTTTCTATTGTTAGATTACTTTTTCCTTCCATAAATTTCATCACACACATTGTGAGCATAATCCAGTTCTTCCACTGGCATAAATGAGCCCAGCCTTCTTTAAAGACAACAAACCTTTCATCAGTTTAAAATCAGCACAATGTGAACTGAAACAGTTCTCCTGATTCAGAAGCCTAGAGTCTGGTTTGTGCTGGGTGAGAGCAAATATCTCCTCATACACATAAGTCGATCATTGCCCAACACTATGCTGCTGTTAGGTGTCTTAATATTCGTTTGGGTTTATGCAGTTTGCTTGGTTTTGCACCGAAAAGACTGGCATGTTTAATTAAGCACTAAGGACTTAAGGAAGTGTTGTGCAGATTACAAAATAACCCAGATCAAAGAAAGGACACAGCAGTGGAAAGACAACTGGTCTGATGTGGCACTAGAACTCGTAATAATACTTGATAAGCTTTCTATGAATACCAAAAGCTAAAAACATGGCTTTTGCATTTTACAGTAAAAAAATCGATACAACAACAAGAATATGAATCACACATATAGAAGGCTAAGAATTTGGTTTAAATTTCTGTTCCCTTAGAGAACTGGGTGGCATCCTATGATTGATATATCAGCATAATCATTTGAGAGTGTGTTATCTCTTCTCTGTCTGCTTTTAGATAAAATATTTGCAGTGAAATTCAACTAGTACTTAACATTATATGTCTGGTTTCGTGATCTTTTTGAAGAGATAAAAAGGGAAAATGAACAGTTTTCCCCATCTACACAAGCAAAAACTTTGCAGAAAAACAGAGAAAAATTTTGGAGAAAAAAAGATTAAATATGTCATGAGTGGGTAACTTAAAATGGCGATGTAATTTAGAATGGCAATTCTTCATCCAGTCCAAATCACATTTAACATACAAACTAATGAACATATTTCTCTGTTAATACAGATCCAGTGTCTTCTAAAGTAAATTTACAATTTTCTTGCTCCATTATTTCAATCAAAATCTCCCTAGACCTAATGGTTTTCAAAAACTCTTAGCTGTTGCCAATACTGTAATTTAGATCTTAGTATCAATACACTAGTTAGTCTGGGGGGCTTCTGGTGGAGAACAGAAGGTCTTGCTACAAAAATGAGTTACCCATGACAGTATTCCCTTTTATATGGTAAAACTCTGCCTGTAGAAAATTATTTTTGCTGCTATTTTTTTATGAAATTCATGTGTCTTTTTAACATTATTTGCTCCTTAAACTAAACGCTCTCCAATTAAGTTCTCCTGTTGCAATAACTCTCAATGCCATTTGCTTCTTTTATAAGAAATTGCTCAGATTATAGAATCTGGAAGCTGGATACTTTTGAAGAGACTATTCCTCTTTCCCACCAGTAAAAAATAATTACTCACAACAGTGGTTTGTCACAACTAGCCCATTGAGACAGATGTTTATCATACTATGAGGTTTTATGTAATTTGCTTTTTCTTGAACTCTATTAATTTAATGTAATTTACTTCAGCTCTCAGGTGTGCCTCCATTATTGTTTTACAAATATTACAACCTTATCTTAAAATTTATAACTCATAATAGCTCATCATTACTCATTTTCATTATTCTTGCCCACTTGTCTTGGCTAATTTGTCCTACCTTATACACCAAAGTTTGATTTTGCATGATTTAGTCTGTACCCATGTTATTTGGCATGAGAAGTACTTGCTTCTAGGGGGTTTACCACATCTTATTGAGGTTCTTCTTTCGTTTTCTCAGGGATTAGTATAATTGTAATATAAAGTTCATCACTGACAGCTCTGATTAGTCTTCATACCTATCCATCCCTTCCTTGCGTCAGAAGAATGTTTATTCTATGTTCAGCCTTTCTTCTTTTTAACATCTTGTACTTCTTGATTTGCTAGTAATTTTGTATGATCATTAAACTTCAGTTCAAATGTTTCTTGGAGGCATTTTTAGTGTTTATTTGTGGCTTGTAAGCTTTAATGTATAGTCATTTATCATCTGGTGTGGACTGTCTTAGCAGCCATCTGTCACTAAAATTCACAGTGGAGTGGCCCACTCATCTGTACTTTCTTTCTCACTTGGGTTCTTTTGAAAGTCTTTCCCTGCATACATACATGTACCAGAGCGGCTTGCAGCTTCATTTTTTAAATATGTGGTTCATTAGGCCCCATTTATTTGTATCTGACAGAAATTTGCTTAAAGATGTTCAATGTCCCACTTTCTAGTCGTATGCAGTACAAGGGAACCTCTGGGTCCTTCAGGCAAGTAGGTAAAGAAAGTCCCTTCCACAAGGAGCAGGAGGACAGCACTTATTCTGTAGCTGTGAGCGGAGTTCCTCAGATACATGTCCTCTCCCCTAATGAAGTCAGATCTAACCAGGGGCGAGACAGAATGGGAGAGAAATATCCGTAGTCCCTCTGTAATTCTAATGTCTTGTCCAAACAGATACTGATATTTGTGGTATTTGGCTTCTTTTTTGTGTGTTGGTATCATGAAGGATTCAAATTATATCATCCATCATTTGTCAAGTGCCCTGCAACAGCTACAGCCCTGCAACTAGTCTGGAAGGGTTTCCAGAACAACCACTTCCCACTCACGTACCGCCAACACAAAAAATACTTTCTAGCAGCCTTTAACACACTCAGAAGTGTAACGCAGAAGGCCAAAAGGCACTGAATTGTATCTCTGATACCGTAGTTTAGTTTAAAACATAGACAATCAGCTCATATATCATAATATAGTTTAAACAAGAACACAAAGATTTCAGGATCACCAGAAGCAATAGATCTTGGCTATCCTGCTCAACAACTTTGATCTTTTGTGTTTCAGAGAAGTGCAGAAGCAAAATTTCCTAGCCATTGCATATTGAAGCGTGAGATTCATAGAGTACAGTTATGGAATCCACAGGACCATATGGTCTTTCCACCCATCCTTAGGCTACTGAAAATTGAACGCTTTCAGACTTGTATCATCAGCAGTAGTTTCCGACTGCAGAAACGCTCCTACCTAGTCACACAATCACATAACCTTGTCAAGCTCCATTTTTAAGCTATATTAACTCCTCAGCCTCTCTGCCCAGCTGTGAAGACAATTCCAAATCATCTCTTTTAGTGGTTAGAAATATACAAAGATTACTAGTTTATCTTCTAAGTACTTGGATAAGGTTTTTATTATTTGCTCTTATTTCCCCAGTGTTGCAACCACCAATTTCTGGAATATAATCTACACTTCCACTGTCAGAGAAATCACCTAGTCTTTAAAAATGGAGACTTTTCTTGCTATTTTCTATTATATCTTAATACATAGCTTCCTGAAGAGAAAAAGACACTGAAGCTGATAGAAAACATAGGACAATTTGGATATAGTGTGTGTATATATAGCAACAAATACATGAAATAATGCTACTTTGCTAGAAAAGCTTTCTTTATTTAATAGAAATGCTTCTGAGTTGGATTCATACAAGTGTTTTTCCCCTATAACTTCAAAAATAATGGCAAATTAATTAGGAAGCTTTGCCATTTCCAAAACTCCCTTTGAATTAACATGTTGATTTTGGAGAGAATGCAGCACAAAAGGCAATATACCACGCAGCAGTATTTTTTGCTGCACAGTCACAAAGGAACTAGAATCAAATGCCAACATCAATAAATAAATAAATAAGGAGCTTGTTTTTCAAATAAGAATGTTTACTTACTAAAACACAGGAAACTGGGAGCTTTCGTACTTACCCAACACATGGTCTCTCCACCCACAGTCAGTCATCAGCTGCAGGTGATTGATCCTAATCAACTAACTGATATAACATTTACCTGAGGCACCTGGGATTCTGGGATATGTAGTTCAGTAGCCCCCACAGTGCGACACATATGGATTGTCTGTATTTCCAGTAGTATTCAAGAATACTATTTTTTTTTAGAGGCATTAGGTGAAAAATAGTGTTAAGGTTTTATGGGTTGCCTGTAATACACATTTATTGAAGAAGTCATTAAATACATTTTTACATTAAGTAAACTAAGGGGTTTGAAGAGCATTCATGGAGGAAAGTCTTTCCTAGTTATAATTTGACATTGTATGAGATGATACTGGAACAGAGCATATTTGGCTTCAGCAAAGCACCTTAGGCCAGGGTAGCACAAAGTACATTTTCACTGTATTCGACACAACCTTCAAACAAGGAAATAACCATGCAAACTGAAAGAAGCAGAGACCAGGGATAAGACAGGGGACAAATAGAAGCTGATGAATACTGTTTGTGAGGTTTGTGTTTTTAATGTTCAGCACTTAAACTGGCATTTATTTTGGCCGCCACAGAATCACGTTCTAGCTACAAATCACTCTAACACTGAATACAGGGAAAAGGGACTGAAATTCAAATGTGGAATAAATGATCAAGGTAGAGAGATTTGGGATTCTAAGTACTAAGAGCAGTTGCTCCTAGAGCAACCCACTTTGCAGACACCTGAGCAAGATATGAGGCTACACATGCACAGTAGAATTATGGCAGAGACACAGGACACCTGAGAAGACACTTAATTTCCACATTCAAAGATCCAATTTTTTAGTTAAAAATAAATAGAGCCACTCCAGAGTTAGAATTTGACAGACCTAATGTATAATACCACAAATCACACAAAAGAAGCTGTAAAAAGGCACAATTCATCCCAAGTACATTAGATCCTAAAGGAGGAATGCTGGCCATGACTGTGAACTGATCTTTTTTCCTAAGGAGCATCATCAGCTAAAACCAGTTACACCTGATGCATCCTGACTGAAATAAAAGGCACTTAGTATATCTGCACAGCAGGGGCAAAGATTACTTGGTTCTCTTGGTAAAATGAAACATTTTAAAAAAAAAAAAAAAAGAGGAAAAGACAAGAAAAGAAAGAAAGGAGGCTCTTGATGTGTGTACAGAGAGAGCTATTAGTTGAATTTAGAAGTGGAAAGTTCTGACTTACCTATAGCTATACACGTGACATTTTTAGGGATATGGCCCCTGTTGGGCCCTTAAAGGCAAAGCCAGAAGCATTGTATCCTAACTAGAGGACTGACAGCCATACCAGCAGAAGTTTAACCTTTATGGAAGGTTTTCAGAGCTCCTTGTCTCCATTTGTTTATGTGACTCCTTCAATTAACCTTTTAGACCTAGGACTTGATATTTCAACTGTAGTTGCTGAAGGAAACTGTATCATAGAAAGAAATAGTTGTTCAACAAGTGAAAGAATACTTTTCATAGTAAGGCATAAGAATGATCTTACCTGAGAAATCCAAACAATCCTGGCCATAAGCTATAGAAAACACATTTCATTTGGGGAGTATAAGGTATGCAGATCTTTGGGTTACGGTTTTGGTTTTCATTGTTGTTTTTTTTTTTTTTTAAAGTTCTGGAGTTATTTACATAACATAGCAGCAGTTCTCAGATTTCCAGTAATTTCTAGAAAGTCTGTGTGGCTTCAAGTTTATAATGCCAGCTGTATGAATATTTACATTGCAATTCTGTAGAATTGTGTAGATACAATAAGCTCTTCCTTTAGTATATTATACCACCTAGATTCACTGACGACATTAACTACATTATTACCCACCAATCTAAACATACCTCATTGCTTTTGCCTTAAGAGATTTGTAGCAAAGCATTTGTATAACTGTGAACTTGGATTTGTTTGTTTGATATTTTTTTTTAAAGACTGCACTATGTTGCCTATACAATGCATGTTATACCATGTTTGTCACTGAAAAACATTATCTGGGGTATTCAACAAATCACAAATTACCATAAACCATGAAAGAAATACAGTGGTTTTCTTTTTAACTTTTACCTGTTTTTCCTGGAGAGAGAGTCATTGATTGATTTTTAGGAAGTTGGCATGTAGATGCTTATAAAACCAATGACCCTTCTCCTCTTACTATTTTCCAAATTGCCTTGGCATAGAAGCAGGGGAGGAGAGACAGACATTTTAAAAATCAGCCTCCAGGGACTTGACAACTGAATTAGTTTGATATTATTTGTTTCTGATGAACAAGTTACCAATAAGTTATCACTTTGTTTTCCTCTAGGTGCTTTAAAAATAAAGTCTATTAATCATTCTAGCAATTTAGGAGGTATTAAGTGCACTGATCTGAATTTCTCTTTTCCCTTCCTCCTATTATAAACATCGTTCTGTTCTTTTTACAAGCATTTGCCCTTTTCCGGGCCCCCAGGCCTCACCTGTCCTTCATGAGTGCAGAAGCTTCATTACCATTGACTCCAACAGTTCCACCACACCATAGGGTGTTTTCACTGTTCTCATGGATCCAGATATGCGCAACTGATAGAGGTTTTCTTGTCTTTAACCTGTTCCATTCCAGTTCTCCTGTATGACTTCTGTCTTTTCTAATTATAGTCTCAGTTGACTAGCGCCATCAAGAACAACTGAAATCATTACAGGGCTGAGGCTGTTCAGGACTGTAGGACTAGATGTAATTGATGCAGGAACATCATGTTATGATTCAGAGTTTGTTTACTAAAACCTGAGTTTATGCTTTTCTGGCTCTGCCATTACACGGACAATGAATTTGGCTAGTGCCATCAGGGATGATCCTGCATACAGTAGCTATGATAGTGACTGGGCTACCAGCTTCTTCAAATGAGGTGTTCATAACAGAAGCTATCTTCTTCATAGTCAAGCCATCCTGGTCATCTAATCTGACCTTCTGTTAAATCTAAGCCCTCATTTAACAATTCTGTAGTTTTTTATAATACTTGATCCCATGAGTAATCCTGTTTTTCATTCTCTGTAAAATATATTCTAAAAAAAGTTCAGAAAAATTGAGGGAAATAAAAGAATAAAGTGATATGCTGTTTTCTTCCAGTCTTGAAGGAGCTGACAGAACTTGTGTTTGGTATCTTCTCCCCCACAGGTGGTATAATTATAAGCGATGCACTGGCAGGCAAGATGGGAGTTATGAATTTCAAACATTTCTTTATGTGGAAATCAGAATGTTTCATATTTCCTCTGTAGCTTGAAGTATGCAGAAACAGCACAACAGGAATGTATAATTTCTGATAAATTTTGGCCAAGTAGTAAGTATATTTAGATAAGGTACTGTTCTCTTCCACTAGGACTGAAAAATGTCATTGCTACTTAAGAGTCAGCATCCTGATACAAACCACAGAGAAAGTGCTTCATACACCAGCACGATAAAGCAGTGCCAGTGCTTTCTACTTAGAGCAATTTAGAAAGTAGCCTTATATTTTCAGTTCAGTTAGCAAAACTGCACTTTAAAAGGATGGTTCTATTGGAACAGGCAAGAATAAAACTCTATGCTGTTATCACATTTTTCTAAGTCTCTGACTGAGGTTTTAGAATAGTTTGCAGTGCAGTTCTCTTAAAAGTGCATTCCTCAGTTGAATGGAATGAGTAAGCAAAATCAGCATACTTTTCTTAGTATCAAAACTATCATGTCACCTATATCTGTAAAAAAAAAAAAAAGTCTTGCCTATATTTCTACTAATGGCATCAAATTAGGTTTAAATTACAGAATTTAAATTGCTTGTACTATAAAATTAGGATTATCACCAATTATAGAATGGATTCATAGCATAACATCCATTTCTTGCAGTAAGTCTGATAAAGCCATTCCTGTTTAGCTTTTGTTTCAGGTTGTTTGCTAAAGCTTAGGAAATCTTCCCACTACCTGTGAGTGTTTTTATTGAATGAGGTCCTCATAGAAAAACCTGATCCTTTCTTCAGAAACAGGCTTCATTTTCCTACAGCTACTTTTGTGCCTGATCCTGTAACATTTTACCCTGGCAAGTAAATGCATAAAAATGAATGAGAGTATTTTTCATGAATGCAGTAGAGGAGATAGAAAATGAGATGCATGAACTGTATCCTAAAAGATCTGGGCAACAAATAATTATAATTTAATGTGAACTGATATTTTCAAAGTGTTTTTATAGTACGGAGTCTAACCACAATAATAAACGAAAACATTTCAGAAAAATACAGCTACTACCTATTTTAACAACCAGAAAGATGTGGTTGCATATAAAACTCAGTCTTAACAGGAAAAAAGTTCAGACTTTTAAGAAAGAAAATTATTTGACCAGTCTCGGTGTTCTTAATCACCTTTATTCTACAAATGACAAATGAATGGTCAGTAAGTAACTGCCGCGATTGAGAGACGGGACGCTGCTTGATGCAAACAAGATGTCGGTTTATTAGACGCGTCGGAAAGCTTTTTATACAGCTACTTAACAGTTACATAAATTACACAAATTCTATCATTTCTAATTGGCTTAGCTCTAAATGTTTCATTACAATAATCCCTCCTACTTGCGGTTTCGCTACATGCTAGAAGCTACAGTTTTGGAATGTGCTAAAAGCTACAGGGATAACTTGTTGCCTACTCCCTACTTCTTCAAGGTTATTTATCTCAGACCTGCAAGGCCAGTTGTTCCCTGGCTCCTCAGATTTATTTGTCTCAGGTCTGCAAGGTCGGCATGCCCTCGAATTTCTTGTATACTTGTACTTTTCTGCTAGCCGCCCCCGACAAGTAACTTCATGTACTAAAGCACTAAATGCCCTTGTTCATTAAAGGATAAATGTGTTACAAATTGTTCATTATCATTACAGTCAGAAGAGCTACCTGGAAATTTTCTGAAACCAAAATGTCTCATAGGATTACTTTTATGAGAAAGTCTCCCACAACTAAGATTAATTTCTGAACAAAAAGAGGGAATACCATTCTAGAGCAGCCAATAACCAAACAGCTCAGGTGAGACTTCCAATCCAATGCATATACATCTACTAACAAATAAATTTCCAGCTATCTATCTAAATTGAGCACAATTAAAAGTTCTCATCCCAGAGGAGCCATCAGCCTGACAGTTCAAGCAGTTGTTTTCATGCAGGTTATAATTCAAATTCCTGATTGAGGACCATCACATCACCACTTGAATCTTCTTTAGTCCAAATCAGTACTCCAAATCTATAGTATTTTTATCTCACAATTGAAGATTGCTACTGAATTATTCCACTTTTACTTTCCAAAATCCCTTCCTGTGAAATATTTTTATGTCACTGAATTCTCAACTTGTTTATGGTTTATATAGAGTGGTGCCCCACATGGAAAAATATTACAACTGAAGACTCTGCTCGGTGAGACTGCCAGACTAATTACTGCCTAGGTCATTCAGCCTTATATATATATATAGATTATATATAGATTCAGCAAAACACTTAAGAAATTCAGATAAAGATAAGCATGCATTTCAGTAATTTTTGGACTCAGCTCGAATATTTTATATTATTTAGGTATTGTCATAGCTGGCAGTATTTTAACAAGCATTACTCATAGGAATGTTAAATCCCTATTACAAGCAAAAATCTCGCCAGTTTCAAGTTTTTGTCCCCAAAAACAAGTTCTGTCTTGTCACTCCCATGTACAAAACTTCAAAAACTAAACCAGAAAAGACTGGAAAGGATTCAGAAGAACTTAAATTCTTCTTTGCTACGAACATCAGCATGTATAATTTCTTCTCACTAATAAATTTTTAAAATTCTTTAGTTGTCAGAGACACGTATTTTATTTATATCTAAATCAGACTGCAAGATTGGCAGAAAGACCATTGCAAATCATTTTAAGCATTCCTTTCCCATGGTTCGACATAATCCAAGCCAAGATGTGCAAAGATTTCTTCCTCACTTCCAGCTTTGAGAAAGATCCTCTGTGAAAGAATTAAACAAAAAAAGAAGTCAATAAGGATGTTAAAGGGAAATGTCAATTGATGTTTTTTGCTGTTTAAAAGGAGTTAATTTTTGACAGTTCTACCCATTGTATCCTCTACAGAGCACGCTGTCTTTATCAGTGTGCTGACCTTGAAATGTCAAAGCAAGTTAAAAAATAATTCTAATGCTGCTTGATGCTTTCAGTTCTAATGACTAGTTTACAACTCTGTTTTGGTTTACTTTTCAAGACTCTGTGCACAAGTATTAGGACTAGAACTCAAATAAAACCTACATTTCCCTTCCATGAGGGTCAATAGCTTGACTTTCTTAATAAAATCAATGTTTTTTGAATTAATATAGTAATTTTCTCTATAGATGCATTCAAACTGATTCACTGATTCAGTGGTTACACTAACCATGTATAGCCAAGCATCAAAAGCATCACTGCTTTCCAAATTTCTAATACTTACCAAAGGCTTATCTGAAAAGAAAATATTCCACCTGAAAAGTAAGCTGAAATGAAGGATCAACAATTGCACCTTTTTAAAAATTTTTTCTTATTTACTCATATACTCCTAATGAATGATTTACAGTAAAAAACAGTTTTGTTTTTTCATATCTGAAGTTTTGATAATACAAGATAGTATTCTTGCACAGGAACCACCTCACAAACCTACCTCCCCTAAGATGACTGATGTAGTAAAGTATGTAGCCTTATGCATTCCTTTCATCGCTGAAATACAATATTAATTAAAAAAGCTGCTAAGGTAGAAAAATATTGAAACAGTGAAACCTTACCATTTACAGGAGTTTGGAAGCAAGAATGAACTCATTTCTATTGAAAAAGAATACTTAATACTTCAGCAATTCCTGAATCATTTGTCTCAATCGGTCTTCAGCTCTGAACAATCTCAGACTCGTGTCATGAAAACTTCACGGTTAAGGTTTCATAATCTTCTAGATTTACTTTCTACTGTGAAAGAGGAGATGCTGTCTAAAAAACTACCCACTGATGAATTCCACTTAGTCAGGAAAATCTCTGACAACTGTAAAGTTTAGGAACACTTCTACCAGCACTTCTGCTTTCTCAGCTGCCAAGCACTGCCTCCAGGACGGTTACACTGTCCAGCATACCCATGGGAATGGGTCAGGAAGAGGAGTCCATGCCTAGATCAGAGCAGGCCCATGTCATGGTGGAACAACTTCTGGCACCAGAGATTCACAGCTTTTCCTTCTTTTTCCTCTGTGTTCTCTCCTCCTTGCTCTCCTTCACTCCCTGATCCGGATGGTACTTCCCTGTCTCTTACTCCCATTGAGATCACATAACTCAAGGGACTCAGAAAGCAGCAGGCAGGCAGATTACTGGAACAGGTAGATCCTGCTTCTGGATACTGGCACTTCGATCTTTCTCCTTTCAACGCTCCTGTTACTCATCAGTCACCAGAAAAGAACAACGCTGGTAGGAAACACTTGGGGATGCAGCCTGGCCAAGCTCTATAGCACCAGAGCATGTGAAAGCTGCATACCACTGTCTAAGCTGCTGCATCAATGGAAGCAGAAAGAAGAATGAGGCAGAAAAAATAGCCAAAACCACCGAGCCCAGGGCAGCCTCATACTGCCCCTGAAATATGCTTGGGTATTATCAGTAAAATTCACCTCATCAGTTGGTACCCACTGGCTTATTGATATTCTCCATCAGTCCCATTCTTTACAGTGCCTGATCCATATCTCAGTCCTGTCATGAACCACAGTTTTGCCAAGGCACAATGAAGAATTGAACCCCTAAAGTGAAATCTAACATTGTCAGCTGAAGTCAAACTTTATCAGGGATTCAACCAAATTAGAAACCTGTTTCCATTTCATTGTAGGGTTACTTGAAATTTGAAGTTCTAAGTCCAGCTCTACAGAAAAGCCCATCTTTCATCGACACCGCTCAGCTCCAACAGTCAGAGTAGTAAAGCAGGCAGCTTTCCTAACAGCTATTTTTCAATGACACAAAGTAGAATGAAAGCCAGTTTAACTGTGCTAGAAAGGTTATGAAGACTAAATTGAATGGTAGAGGTTAGATGCTCCTGAGTGAATAGAGCCAGAGACCATCAGTGTTCCCTTGAGCTTGGGAGGACAGAAAGGACAGAATACAACGTTCTGATTCTGCTCTTCCAGAGTTCCCAACAAGCGAAGTAGGTATTTAAGAGCTGTCTGGATGATATCCTCTTGAATCCATCTGAAGTTACTAAGTCATTTATCTTAGCAAATTATTGCTGTACAGTGAAGTAATACAGAACATTTTCACTATTTTGAGATAGTTCATCTTTAATTAGGCAAATAATTAGAGCCAATGGAAATTATGGCAACAAGAAGTTATATAGGTATTCTGTTTTATTAATGAAAAACAGAAAGTAACTTTTAAAATTGTATCTGTTTCTCTACTGTCTGGTATCAACATGTACAGTGCAACCTTCACAAATAGTGCCTTGCCACGCTTGCTTGTCACATTAATTCTTTGGCATTTATATTCCCCAGATTTGCATTTGCAGAACTGTTGTATATCAATTGCACTTTATCCAAACTAAACCCACTCAAATAAATTTTTTCCCACTGAAGTCAGTGGGCATTGTATTAAGCTCCACTATAAAGGCATTGGTTTCAGGCAGTCATACACTCCATATGGATCAGAGTTTTGTTAATAGTGTGCTCAGTACTTAATAATTTTTTTTTCACTTGTCCATAAAGAATTTGGCTTCTATGAGATAATTTTTATATTCAGACACACCATATCAGAAATTTGAGGGAATAATTTTGCCCATTGCTTCAGGGATTTTACTATTTCTTTTTTTAAATCAAATCAGGACAAACATGGTCTTCCTTTCTGCTTTGACACCAGTAGCATAAAAAAAGTCTCCTCTTTTCTAAGGTATTTTATCCTCCACCATGAATATCTTAGCATATGAATATTTAGGAAAGTGCCCCAGACAACTGCAGAGTACTGCAGGAGCATGAAAAGCTGAAAACTATCACATATCCACAATGAACTGACAGTTCAAAGTTGTGTCTGCAATAGTAGAGAACACTTATAAAGCATAGACAAATAATGTTCTTTTTATCTAAGAAGTTCAAATGTCAGATTCAGGAATAAAAGGAACCTATGAAAAACACTGACCAGGCAAAATGATCTTTTTTCATATACAGAAGACTAGAAAAAATGGTAGGAAACAAGATACTGAACAGAATAAAAGAAAAGGAGATATGAGATGGAATATTGCCCATTGGGTAACAATACTGGGGA